>NW_012267313.1:5729146-5749053 GCF_000151885.1 Dipodomys ordii | reverse complement strand
AGTACTAGCACTGGGTTACATCTGGATTTGTAAATGCTCATGCAGTGCTAGCACTGGGTTACTGATGGGATGGAACATGGTTCATTTGTCTGTCCTTCCTCATCCTGACGCACCTACTGCATTCATCGTTGCGTCACAGTCCTGTGCAAGGGAGAAAGTGAGAATCCTTTGTTTCTTAGTGCTCCATTTCTGTGGTTATGTTATTTTAAATAGTAAAGGGGCAGGGTTATACAGGCCTTCTAGTTGAATTGTCTGAGCTCTTTGAAAGCACAGCCTCTCTGGCCACAAGCAGGAAGAGAGGCGCTCAGAGAGGTTTGAAGAACAAGTATTCGGCATATTCATGGAAAAGGACTGTCTGCAGTTGGTTGAAGATAGAGAGGCTAAGCTAAGGAGTGCCTCTAGAAGCTGAAAAAGACTAACATCTAACAAGAATCTAGACACTTTGGCCTTAAAACTGTGAACATCTGAATTAAGCAACATCTAGAATTAGGATGGGTAACGACTCTAAATGCCCCTCTCTCCCTCTGCCAAGACTCCAACTTAAGAACCCAACCCAGCTAGCATCTGCTCTCAGCTTTATGAAACTCTGAGCAGAGAAGTCATTTGAGCTCTTATGGGATCTCCAGCTAGGTATGCTGTGAGATACTAAATGTTTTAAAACAACTTACTAAGCTGGGCATTGGTGGCTCACACCTGAATTCCTAGCTACTCAGGAGGCTGAGATCTGAGGAGTGCAGTTCAAAGCCCAGGCAGGAAAGTCCGTGAGACCCTTATCGCCCATAAACCACCAGAAAACAGGAAGTGGTGCTGTAGCTCAAGTGGTAGAGCACTAGTCTTAAGCAGAAGAGTTGAGGGACAGTGCCCAGGCCCAGAGTTCAAGCCCCATGACTGACCAAAAAAAACCCCAAACAACAACAACAAAAACTTACTAAAACTGTTACAAAACACCTATCCAAGCAAGGAAATAACTACAGCCAACTAAGGTGACTATAAACATTCAAATAGTTTTCAGGTTAAATAGGGAACAGAAGAAATAAAATCAGAATGCAGAGTGTGCAAGCACAGATATTTCTCATAAGGTTTCAGATGGGTGCAGGGATTTTGTTGGGATCGGGACTAGAAAATATTCATGCTTCATTCTTGCTAGGAATTCATCATCCTGACACTTTGTGGGAAACTGAGTTTAAAGATGATGGACTACCGAATCTTAATTTCAGGTCAATCAGAATTTAGACAGTGGCATGGGTTATTGTTAGGTGCTTTTAGCCAAGCTCATAGTGAGAACTGTAAGCAAAAAAGCACAGGAGTGTGGTCAGAAAAGCAGTGTAAATTGGAGCTAGAGACAGTATCACTGTTTCAAAGCAGGAAATGCACCCCTATGGCATCAGCACAATGGCAAAGATGCCTTTAGTGTACCCCAGTAATTGGCTCTCCTCTAGCCACTGTAGGTTCAGGGTAAAAGAGAAGAAACATTTACAAATGGTTCCTTGGGATGAAAGTGTGTGCTTCTCCTACAGAGCTGCTTGGGAAATGGTTTCTGCAGGATTTGTTTAATCACATTCAGCTGTCTAGGCAGTGAGACGCCAGTGTCGCTGTGGTACAAAGCAAGTCTCACTGCTCTAGCTGTCTGTAGATCTAGTGATGGATGGAAATTAATGTGATACTGATTTAGCATGAAAAAAAATGCCAGCAAAATAAAAATAAAGGAGGCTTTCACCCAGATTTCAAAGGAAAGCATGAGAGGCAGGTATATGTAGCAATTAAAGTCCCTGAAGGAAACCTCACATAGGGTGAGGTGTGAAGCTGTGAGGCTGAGGATTAAAAAGGCAGTGGAGACCCCAGGTTCTTAGTGATGACAGGAATGTAGAGCCTCTTCTCAGTAAAGCCACAAGGAGTGAAGCCAGCTTTGGAGAGAGGCCATGTGGGTTGGTAAATGGCAAAACCATAAGCGTGGGCTTATCCGGGCCTACTGGAGCACACATTGTGATATCACTTTCTCTAAATGCCAGGCATGGGCTCTGGTGGGTTTTAGCTTTACCTTTGCTAGTCTTTCTTGGCCATTCTCCAAGTCCTGCTTTTTGAAATGAAAATGTTGATTCTGTGATCTTTTATGTGACTTTTATTTATATGAGTTCACGGCTAACAGTTTGTCTTGAGCCTCAGAGTAGACTTTGAACTTAAACTTTTGGACAATCCTGGAGGGACTCTTAGAGATGAACTTAATTCATTTTGCACAGTGAGAGGAAGATGAGCCATTTGGAAGCCAAGGACAGAATGTTATGGGTTGGGTATGAAGTTTCTTGCAAAGAGGCTCATGTGCTGAAGGGTTGATCTGATGGCAATGTTTTTTGGAAGCTTCTGGAAACTTCAGAAGGTAGAGTCCAGTTGGAAAAAGTAGGTTCCTGAGATATGTTCATGGGGTCTGTATTTTGTTGGTCTCTTCTCGCTCTCTGCTTCTGGGTCACCATGAGTTAAGTCACCTCTGCCATCTACTCCCGCCTCACCATGAGCCTGAAATCAACAGAGCAACAAACTGTAGAATGAAACCTCTGCATCCAAGAGCTAAACTAAATCATTCTTGCTTGAAGTTACACCAGGCATTCTATTACATCAATGAAAAGGCACTAATATACAGGCTCCACTTAACAAATATTTTATACCCACTTACAATATTTTTAGAGAAATATTAAGGCTTTCTCTCCACATCTTCACAACTGTCTTCTCCTTCCTTATCTCTTCAGAAAAGCTTCTCCTGATAGCCCTACACAAGCATCCATGTCACTGTATGTACTGTATCCTTTTTAATCATAATATGCCACTGTCGCTTTATGTCCTATATTCTACTCTTGATCACATTGCCTCATTCTATTTTCTCCATAAGTTCTCAGTAACTAAAAAGGGTAAATTATTTTCTTCAAATGTAATGTTTCTTGTCTAAACTCACCAATCCCTAAAGAGAATATGAATGCCTTCATCACAGCTGTATTGCCAATGCCTGATGCCTGGTGTAGTACTAAAAAATTACTTGCTCACAGAATAATTTATTATCAAATATGATATATTTAATGTAAACATGAAGAAAAGGTATGTGCTGTAATCTAGAAAGAGATAACCATAGTAACAAACAGAATCTTCATCTCTTTGTTGTGAGGTAGTGGAAAAGGCAACAGACTTAGGAGGTGTACAGATGTTTATTTAGCCAACCATTCAGCTATACATCCAGCCTTTGATTCATCCATTCAGCACAGATTGAACTTCAGTCATATGTGAACACTTTTAACTAGCTGTATAACCTTAGATGAACATTGTTTTCTTTTCTCTGATGTAATGACAACTCTTATTTCATCCATGAAATATTTACTGGAAAAGTGTTTTTAAAACTACTAGGTACACTATAGTAATAAGATACTATCATTATGTGTAATGTAACTGTCAGTAGGAATGAACACATTCATAAAAACTTCCATTCTTCCAATTTCCAGATGTTCTCAGGAAGGCTGAGGATACTCTCTAGTGCATTTTTTACATAAGATTTGAAAGGGTAAGTCACATGTTGTATGATGTATAAAACATTATTTATTTACTCATTGTATAAATATTTATACTGCTGAATTATATGGCAGTCACTATACTAAATATCGTGAGTGAAGAGTATTTGGAAAAAGCAATGTAAGCATTTAAGTATTTGAAGAAAGCAATTTAAGGATTTATATTTTCCCAAATTAAAGAAAATCAACAAACTATTTCAAATATCTTCAGATCCTCAACTTTTTAAATAAAGTCTAGATGATGGTCTTGTTCTCACTTTTTATCCAGATTATTAGCATCAGTCATGTTTGTAGGTAATTGTTGTTTATACAATAATATTAGGTGTCTGTTTTGAGTAATATTTTACTTGCATTATGTAATGTAACATAACAAATCTCAAGGATAAATATTCTAGCTTTACATATTGAAAATTGATGGAGAAATGACTTTGAGGGCCAAATGCTTAGCTACTATTTCTGTTGCCTAAGCTTTTGCTATATGAATGTCTACATACCATAGCATATAAAAATGTAAAGGTCAGTAATGAGATGCTTCAAAGGTAACTGCTTTCCAGATTAGATCCAACTCCTACTTAGTATATATCAATCTCAGAAACATATAGGAACTAGGAACTGTAGGCTCAGGAACTTTCCATGTTGTCTCTCACATCTATTACATTTTGGCAGACTAAAAAACTGAATCCATCTATTCATAGACAATATAATCATGTTTCCAAAAAATCTGGGAACCAATTTCAAAGCCTAGCAAGCCTAAGCCTGCAACAAGCCCTTCCTTGACATCTCGCAGCTAACGATGTCCCAGCATGTCTGCCCCTGTTGTGATCAGCAAGAGTGATCTTGGAACACCATACACTGAAAAGGATGCTGGCTCCAGGTGGCATTGGGTCTTTCTCCTTTTCAATGCAGAGGCAATCAGTGTATAGCACATAGGTTGCACAAAATCTGGTACAAGTTCAAGTGACAGAATAAAATTTTCTATGTGTAACACAAGAGGGAAATCTCCTTAGCATGAGATGATAACAATCAGATGCAATGTGTTTCTAGTTACAAAGTAGAATTTCCACTGACAACCATGACAGAGAGATTTTTAACGGATGGCTGCTACAGCTTTGATAGAACTGCTCTGCCAAGAGGAAGATTATCCACTAGGTATATTATTCTGAGCCTGGTCTAGGATGCTTTGTGCCAAGAAGAGAAGCTAGATTGCAGTTTCTATAAACCCAAGAGAAAAGCAGGTTCAGAATTCATATAGAAGTAATGTGTAAGCTCATGTGTCTGTTAAGAAATCAAAAAGTACTCCTTGCTACTTCATTTTTGGGTCACTGGGTAGTGCTGGACAGGTGGCTTGATTTGCCTGTCACTATGACCAAAATCTTGGAGTACCAAGTCCTATTCTTTGTACACAGAACTCCATGTATTAAGCACAACATAGAACAAAGCATCTGATTATATTTAGATCGTAAAGAATACTACCATAACTTTCCCATTTTGCTTCATTGGCATGATCTCAGTATCCTAAAATACCTTCCATTTCCCATGTAGGAAAGTCTAATAAGCTGAGGATAAGAAATATTTTTGGCTCTTGTCCCTCATTGGTACCCATAAGCTATGGGTGGTCTTCTAATTCCTCCTACTAATGTATGAGAGTTTGGAGTTTCCTTCGAAATCTGGAAACTTCTGTCTTATTTTCTTTAAAGCTGACATCTCCATTTCTTTGTGGATACCATCACACCTTTAGCTATTTATTCACATTTCCTTCTATCTTGAACACAATCCAAATACTGGAATAAGGCTTCAAAAGTTTTCATTCCCTAAAGAGACTATTTAAAAAAAAACTAGGACACACTATATTTGTGTTCTAGTTGAATATCTAGGAGCATAGTGAAGTCTGGGAGCTACCAATTGTTTGAAGAGTTTTTCTCGGAAACAGGGAATAACAACAGGCCATGGTTGTTTTAGACTATTTAAAGAGATCTTTGTACAGGGAAGTGGGAGAAGAGCTCATTTCTCTGTCCTCCTTGTGATGTGTGAATATGAGGTTCTGTACCATGTGCGCATGTACCATCAATATCCTCATATTCGAAGGAGAACTCAGCAAGTCTCGTTCAGTAGTCCCACTACACGCAGAGGATTTGTTCCAAGATGCCCAGTTGATGCTGGCATCAGCTAGGGATGAACTAGGGATAGTTCTAGACTCTATATACTCTTCTGTTCTCAAACATAAATACCGATTCTAGAATTTAATTTATAAATGAGGCACAATAGTAGGAGATTAATCACAATAACTAATGATAAAATAAAACAACTGAAACAGCATATTATACTAAAAATTTGTGGCTATAACTTCTCCTTTCTCATAGTTAATTTTTCTAAACCACAGTTAGAAAGCAAACATACTGAGAGGGAAGGAATACTGACTGCATATAATTCTTTCTCTGCATATTTTTTTCTGAATTGAAAATTTTATATTATTATAATTTTGCATACTTATGATCATACTTCTGTTTTATTTCAACTAGAAAGTTAAATGAAACTATTTTTAGTAAGAAATGAAAGCTAATAATATAACTACAAATGATAAGGCATGATCAACAGTAGTTCATGTTGCTGAATTACAATATAATATATGTTATACTATTTAGTATTTGCCAGAGTTTTAGAGTTGTTGTGAATGGCTTTTTAAGAAAGCTTACTTTGCATGTGTGAAGTCTTGTATTCAATCCCCAGTGCTTCAGAGAAGAACTAGAAAATGATTTATTCTTCAATTAGGAAACAAAGAAACTACATGAAGTTCTTTTGGGAATACTTTGGACTAAATGAAGCCAGAAATAACCTTTTAAAACAGTTTCAAGAATTGCCACAAGGTGGCATGAAGAGTCTAGTTTAGCTTGGTTGTAGCAAGAAGGAACTTAAGGAGGTAAGGTAGCCTTAGGAAGGTAAAACAGAAAAGTAGAGTAAGAGCTGGGCTCTGGGTAAGGAGCCCTGGGTATTTTGAAATTAAGACTCTTGGGACATGCTTTTAAGCATTTTCTTCCAAGCCCAGATTTCTCCTTCTCTTGAAGCCAAACATATTTTCCTTACATCCCCTCTCCTTTAATTGATATAAATCCCTCTTTGTCTTTCTGAACTACCCTAGAAGACAATGTTTGGTCTTTAGAAGGAATCCCACAGTTACTATACCCTAATGTGCACCTTGTCTTCTCCACCATAAAACATGTTTTAAGAGTCCATGAATATTTGAGAATGTAAAACATCCAGGGCTAAAAATCTATCCTCAATGATCCACTCAGACTAGTTAATAAAGCTCAGCACAGTACCTTTAGGCCATGTTCTTCCCTTCTTGACTTGAGAGAATTGGAAAAGTATAGGAAGGAGGATGGATATCAAAGGGCTATTCCACAGGCTCCAGCTTCTTGGAAGAGCACCCTAGTGTTTCAACATTTTCCATCTGGCTGTCAACATGTATTGCCAGAGCTGGGCAGCACTGGAGGAAACCAACCTGGAAAATCCCCCGCGGGGTGTTGATTTGCCTGTGCTCAGAGAAAAGTCTGGGCATGAAAGGAAAGCCCTGCCGTTCTTACTGAGCATCACATTCTTTGGGGAGGTTCTCCCCCCCCACTAGTTTACAGATCTGAGATTTAGCAGTCCCAAAAGCTACTTCTCAAAGTTTATTTTCCTGGTAAACATTATCTCTCCCAGGACAAGTTTAAATATATGACTGATTTTTAGGGACATCCCTCAAGAAGGAAGTCATGGGTAATGTTTGAGTGAAAGAGTTGTCTGAAATAGAAATCTGGGTCTTCTCTCAATTTAAGGCTGGTGTTTGGTTGGCATCATGTGCTGGGGTTTTAGGTGCTGGTGGCCAGTAATATTGGGTGTATCCTATGGTGGTATGTCAGTATCCCTGCGATTGTACATGCAACCCCATAAACACCAAAAGAAAAGTGGATCAACGTTTCCCATTCTGTGAATGTGAAGAATGTACAATGCATTAATTCCTGCTCCACTGTCAGATGAATATACTATTTGGGAAAAGATGAAAGGTAGAGGATTCTGTTTTAGTTTGGAATCTTAAATGTTTCCCTCAAGCTCATGTGGTCAAGGCTGGGTCCCCAGTGCAGCAATGCTTGGAGGTGGGGCTTTTAGGATGTGATTGGGTTATGAGAACTCTACCTCATGAATGGATTCATTCATTTATAAATCCTTAACTTAATGGGCGATTAGGAGATCATGGGTCCTTTTGGAGGTTGGGGCCTATTTGGCAGGAGGTTACTGGGACATGTCATTGAAGGGTTCATCTTGATCCCTGCTCTCTTTCCTATTTTCTCCTTCCTGGCCATCATATGATAAACTGCCACGCTATGATGCTGTGTCTGCCCACAACCCAGAAACAATGGAGCCAAGTGATTATGGAATGGAACTCTTGCAATTGTGAGTCTAAATAAGCCTTTCTTCTTTTAAGTTGATTTATCTCAGGCATTTTGTCACAGTGGTGGAAAACTGGTGGACACAAATCTCAAGGAACTCAGAGGCTAATTAACAAACTACAAGGAGGATGCTTTGTAGGCATCCTACTTCAAGGAAGGCCAAGGTTCTCATATACAGAGGAAAGCAAGAAACTTCTGAGGCATGGTGTGGGGAGGAAAGGAAGAAAAGGGCTCCGTAAGCAGGGAGGGTGGTATACTTAGTTTTAGAATGAGTGTACAGGCCTGGATTGTAAACCTAGCCTTACTATTTAACATTTAGTCATCCTGGGGTCAGTTTTTCTTATCTTCTCTACCTATTTTGTTTAAAGTGTGAATAATAATTGTTCCTTCTCTTTGGGGTTGATTTGAAAATTACATGAGATCATGTTTGGGCAAATGGTGGCTTAATACCAGCCAAGTGTTACTCTTGGTAAAAGGTAGCCAAAAATAAAGAAAAAAGTAGATATTCCTATGCATGAAAAGACTCGGCAGCAGCTAAGTACAAAGCATATTACTCTTGGTGGTGTAGAACAATATTACAATGACAAAAAACACACAGTTTTACCAATGCATGAATTATTTTGCTATGCAAAGCAATTGCTATAAATTATCTCCAAGTTTCACAAGAATGTTGAATTATTTTCCATGCAATTTTGCAGTTTCTAAGATTCAAAAGGATTAAAAAAGCAAGTTAACTCTATGGCAGGAATTTGAACATGAACATTCATACTCTAAAATGTAGACCTTTCAAAGTGCCCAGATGGCACATCTTTCCTTTTGAACACCTAAACCTTTTCTTATATCGATGTTAATGAAGTATTGCTTTAGTTTATTCTAACTGGTCAGTCTTTTGCTTTACTGTCAAATGTTATTATTACCATTCCACCTCCTGGGAAAACTCTAACTCTTGGATTTTCAGATGTAAGTCAGTGGTGGCATACAAGCCATGGTTTGTTCTCTGTGTAATACTAAAATCACTTTATAATGTTGTAATGGTTTTAATGACATAAGCCTTGGGGCCCAGGTGAACTATAGCAACTTGAAAACATTACAGCATGTAAATAGATTATATCTTTAAAATGGTTAACAGGAAGACAAATGCTAATTGGGCTATTAAAATTCAGAGCAGCGAAAACTTTGTACTGATCTGCAAATTAATATATTGATGTCATTGTTTTCTTTAAAAAGTAAACTGTGATTTCATCAAAGAATCCAGAAAGTCTTTAATGACTTTAAGATGGAATATATGGATTTGGGTAATTTAATATTTTAGGCTAGAATGATGGGAGACTTTGTTCAGCCAAAAAAAATAAAGTAGCAATGCCTCATAAATAAGATTTTCTAAATCTTGCTTTACAGAAACTTCTTGAGCCATTCTACTTGATTTCTGAAATTTTTTTATGTTTTGGATGGTATCCAGGATGTATATTATGAAAGTCTGAAGAATGTCTAAAACTTTAAAAATTAAAATAAAGTGACTTCTAGTATACTGAAGAGGAAGTATAAGAAAAAAGTACAAATATGAATCAGACATTTTCCAGCTTATTGGAAGAGATGAACAATTGTACCAAGGAGAGATGATTCAGAAAATTCAGTGCAAAAACAGAATTAAAATGGGTATGAGGGTCTCCCAAGCTATATTCCAGCCCATAATAAACTCAGTGTTCTTTCTTTTCGTTTGTAGGGTGCCATGAGGTTAGTCACAGTTTTTGGAATGATTATGTTCCTTTTCTTGGTGAGAAGGTTTGAGAAGGGCCTACAATTCCCATCAAGTGCATCCAAGATGGAATTATCCATCCATGTGATTTTTGCATTTGGAGGAATTTCTCTTAGCTTTGCCAGAGAATAGGTGGTCTTCAAATGTTTAAACTGGACTTTGGTTCATATTTGACAAGGGTTCTGATTGTCCAAATTCATACCTTGCACATGTCAGAATATCTTGTTACACTCCTGATCCTAACGAAGCCTGGTAGATACCCCTCAGCAAGACTCAGCTAAAGTTCTCTTCTAAAATGAATTCCTGACACTTTACTTCTCAGTCTAATTTACATAGGTCTCTTACTGATATTGTATCTTAAGCAGACTTCCAACTCTATAAATTATAGTATTGCATTATTATAACTGTTTGTTCATTCATCTACATTATAAGGGAGCAAAGTCATATCTTCCTGCTTCTATCCCTGTGCATCACATGTGACCCCAGAAATGTAGATGCCACCCATCTTTCTTAGATACATGAATGAATGTGTAACTGTTGAATGAAGAAGGAGGCAAATGTTTTTGGAAAAAGACACACACTCCAGTTAAGAAATATGAGACTCTTGATGAAGTTGCTTTTCAAATATGCAGAATGTATAGATCGTTTCAGTAACTATTGGTAAGTATAATTACTGACCCATCATTATGTCAGAATTATAAAAACTAGCCATTCAATCATTGCTTGGCTTCTGTTGACACAGCCGACCTTGGTCGATGTTACTAACTTTATGCTAGTAGGGTTGAAAACCATCAAAACAGTGATTGCAACAACTCTACATGAACGGACACAAGTTTAATAGCAAAAACAGGATCTTCCCGAGTCATATTTGTGGGAAACCTGAGAACTGTGTCTGGGAAATGTAGGCTACAAACACCCAAGTTCCCCTGTTTCCCTCACAGGAATGTCTCCTGTTGGAAAGAAGGAGCACTCTGTGAGTTTGCTTCCTAGTGGGTTTCAACACATCCCTTTGCTTCCTCCTCAAAGTTTACCCTGCATTCCCAGCTGAGGTAAATCAAAAGAAACAGCAGGATATCTTACTTGGGGGCAGGACTGCCAAATTAGGAAAGGCAAGAACAAGAAACCAGAAAGAGTTATGACTTTGGATCTCAGAGAAACAACACATGCCCTTCCTCTGCCTCTCTGTCCTGTGTGTGTTTTTGTAGCCTCTCAGTTTCAGTTCACTGGCAGCCCTAGGAACCAATGCCAAGATGTGACTGGGTGAAGAACTGGGAGAAGTGACCGGCTTACGATCATTGGTTTAACCACTCTTTATTTGCCTCCAAAGTCCAGATCATTCCAGATATCAGCCCACAGGTATGCCCTGTAGGATGCCCTTTAACTCTGGGCACCAGAAGGAACCCGGGATTAGCCAATGTCACCTCATCAAAGGGCAAAGCAAAGGAGCTGGCTGCATCGACTCAAAGAGGGAGCTCTAACCAAGATTTGCTACCTGAACTAAAGGCCTGTTTTCCTCATCCAGCGTAGTCCTGGGGACAGAGACTTTCTCTATGCGAGTTTTGAAGCCACCCATTAGCAAACACATCTTTCCTCCAAACCTTGCAACACACATTCTGAGGTACCACCCACAAGTCTCCCTCTACCACCCAGTAGAAACCCCCAGGTGGGATGACTTTCCCTCACACTGAGTGAAGAGGAGGAGCGTGGGGAGGTCCCTGACCTACCCAGCGCTGGGCACTAGGGACTGGGAGGCTGATTTCCCATCACCACAGAGAACTATGCTGGAAGGGTCTACACTGAGTTTGCACTGGCACATTTCTAAAGCTTTTTTTTTAAATCAAATATTTATGACAGGAAATCAGGTTAGACATTCCTGAAGCTAGCAAGAGTTTATGAACACACTGTCCTATCCTCTCCAAACATGTAAATGTAGTTAATTATTTGAAGGAAGATCCAAGTACCTCATTCCTTTATGTTTAATCCGAGCCATTGGAGGAATGCAAATATCAATTTAGAGCCAGGTCTCTGGTAAAGAAATACCATATGCCAGCCACACAGCTACACAATTCTTCCCTGCAGCCAGAATTTATACTGCAGAGTGAGCTATGAATAGAAAGTTTGTGCATGGTTATGAATATGGATAAAATACATCACTTCATGGCCAGGGAATAGCAAGCAAAATTGAAAACACATATTTTGGATCACAGACTATTTTCAAAAATATATTTCAAAGAAAATAAACACAGATTGTGTATTCATTTACTGCTTGAAGTACTTCTGCGGAAGAGACAGCAACCAGTTTCCTTTCCAAATCATTTGCTCTTCCTTGTGTTTGTTAGCCCGGACTCACACCCTCTGGGGGAAGGAACAGGGGTCTCACAGAGTGCATGGCAAATGGTTTTACTGGCAGGCATCAGCCCATCACCCCTTCCTGAGGAAGACAAGGAGTTGACTATTTGAGTTTGTCCAGAAAGGACTGTGTAGCTTCGGAAAATGTGTTCAGCTCATTTCTATTAGCATTTACTTGTTCCTCCTTTAGTTCAGGAAAAATCTTATGTTTTTATCCTTTGTTTTGCTAGACTATTCCAAAGCATCAGAACTACATTTATATTGCTAACCACCCAGATAAAAAGTGGAAATTTATCATTTTGTGTCACAGAGAGAGGGCTGGCCTCTAACAAAATTAAGGAAGAAGAAACGGTGTGGTTTTTGTACTCACCTCATTTTTTTTTGGGGGGGGCGGTCAGTCCTGGGGCTTGAACTCTGGGCTTGCGCACTATCCCTCAGCTTTTCAGCTCAATGTGAGCATTCTACCACTTGAGCCACAGCGCCACTTCCGGTTTTCTAGTGGTTTATTGGAGATCAGAGTCTAACGGACTTTCCTGCCTGGGCTGGCTTTGAACCGTGATCCTCAGATCTCAGCCTCCTGAGTAGCTAAGATTCTAGGCGTGAGCCACCGGCACCTGGTTCACCTCATTTTGAACTCTGTACTCCATTATAGAAAGCCTCTCTCTCCACCTTTACTCTCTTTAGTTTCTTTTGTTTGTTTTTTACTCTTTTTGCATACCACCCAAATATACCCTCTGTAGAATGAAAGCTTACTCAATATCATCCTGTCTCTTTACTCTCCTTCAAACTCACCTCTTTTTTATTGTTTTGAGGCCCTGGGCACCAGGATAGAAGAACCAAATAATCTGAGTTCCAGGAGTCAGTCTGTAGTTGAGTGTAAGTGATATATTCCACTTAATATGGATACTCAGGTTTTCCACTTGCGCTCCTATCTGCAACCTCGTTTCAAGGGTGATACAGATCAAGATGCATTGCACTCATAAATTGATATGTTAAATTGAACCCCTTTTTGCAACTACTTAATGATAAGAAAAACGAAAAAAAGAAACTCTCCCACTCAGAGCATTTAAATATAGCAATACAAGCATATAATTGTAGCAATATACTGCTACTGTGGATGGGATCATGCATGCATGTGCAACCTAAACCAAGAGTAAAGAGTAATCCATACTCTGACCAGGACCCCATAGGGTCATCTGACACAGAAGACTCTGAATAGAGATACAATTGGGTCAATTTTGTTATATCTTTGGAATTTTACATAAGAAGCCTACCACCGATCCAGTCAGCAATAGGAAGTCATGATGTGGAAGATGTATGTCTGTTGAAAGTAGTAGGATTTAGAGTTTCCAGCATTCAAACTCAGTTCACGTGTGAACCAGCTAGCCAAGATTTGCTAGTTTTGGTTATCTTGATACCCTGCTCTGAGCTAGAGTTTTCCTTGTGAAAGATTAGATTAGATTAGAACAATAGGGATCTGCTGAATGCCTTAATCTCACAAACAACTCAGGATCTACTGAATGCAATCAGTGTTCTCCAAATCCTTGAATGAACGGGAAAATATCCTGGCAAGTCTCTGAATCCAATGAAAGTAGGTTGGCTGTTGGTGAAATTTGAGGCTAGTTTACAACCTTAGTAGTCTACATGCCAACTTTCTATTTATTCTGTATTGTAGCACCACATTCGATAATACTAACTCCAGGTTACAAATTGCCATTCTATATGTGTATGAGTCTGTGTAGATATAAATGCATTGTTTAACAAAAAGACATTATTGGTAATGGTGTGAAATGTAAATAGTCTGCATAAGTACTGGATGTTACTTTGATAAATATTACATTTTACAAAAATTTGTGCCTATGCCATGTGTCTCAGTTCCCTGGTCACAGAGATGGTGTCTTTTAGCTTCTTTTATATGTTATGTGACACAGTAGCTATTCTTATGAGCGGTAGATATAGTCATTTGAAGGAAATCATGCCAATGTTAACTTAGATGTAATGATGATGGGAAATTTTAAACTAAAGATATGTCTTTGGAGAGCAACCTGTCACTAGCTATTGTTTTATTATCTGTTTATTTTCTGTCTCCCCTACTAGAAAGTGAGATCCTTGTGAACAGAAGCTTTTTTGTTACTGTTAAATCCCACATGCAAAGGATAGTGTCTTTAATGTAGTAGACACTTAATAAATATTTATTGAATGAATGAATCCTCAAAGATTTTTTTTAAAAGAACCCTTGAAGAGGAAGTAATTTCCTCCTTTATTTCCAAACTTCTGTGTTTGGTCTATTGCAGACAAAGTGCTTTTCTCTGGGCTGTGCCAGACCTACTTTTTCTTGACATTCGTCTGTGATTGCTCTTACCCCAGACTTTAATGAATGGTTGACCTACTTGGTACAATATTATTTTTTTGATAATGTGGTATTTCTGGAAGTCACACATACCTGATAATATTTCTTATCCCTGACACTGATGTGGTCACTAAAAAAAACACATGCCAAATATATGCTCTCGTTGCTGAATAACTTGCCAGTTAGCAAGGAAGGATGTTTGGGTGGGTTTCATAGAGACAGCAAAATAAACTGCCCCACATTTTCCCTCTGATATCCTTTGTTCTTTTGTACATAACCATGTATACATACACACATAGATGCATATATACACAGTATTTATTTTTAAAATCAAATTGATGCATTTCATTTAAAAAAATAATTACATTTACAATTTCTGAAGTCTCAATTAAGGATTAAAATTGAGCCTTGTACCAATAGCTCAAAAAATCAACCCTAAGCAATGTCATCTATGAAAATGTTCATCTTATTTTATTTTTTTAATTTAAATTTTATTGTAAAGGTGATGTACAGAGGGGTTACAGTTACATAAGTATATACAGTATTTATTAGTAAATAGGTAACATGGAAAAAAAAAAACCTCTGGCATGCACTGCTAGGTTGATTTGTGAAGGGTGACATTTCCAGAAAACTCTTAGGAAAAGTAATTTACGGATAAATATCTTCCTAATTGCTTCAAGGTTATTTGGAAAATTAGTTCTCATGTGAAAAATAGCTGAGCTACTGAATTTAGATGAATTGTCTATGAGTTTTGACTTCTTTTTCTTTTTTGCTGGTCCTGGGCTTTGAACTCTGGGCCTGGGTGTTGTTCCTAAGCAACTTTTGCTAAAGGCTAGCATTCTTCCACTTGAGCTGTAACACCACTCTGGCATTTTCCATAATAAATTGGAGATAAGAGTCGCAGGGACTTTCCTGCCAGGACTGGCTTTGAAACATGATCCTCAGATCTCAACCTCCTGAGTAGCTAGGATTACAGGCATGAGCCACCAGTGCCCTGCTTGAGTTTTGATATTTTAGGACTGAAAAGAAACAAAGAATTCTTTACAGAAGATTTTATTTCTCTGTTTTATTGTTGTTTTTACCTGAGAGAACATTTCTTCAGAACCATTCAAATTTCCAGAGCATAGTAGACTTTTACCTATTTTGTAGTGAATCCAGAGGAAAAAATGAGTGGATATAGTTAAGCTCAATTTAAAAAATTCATCTGATTGGTTATTTTTTTTTTCTGTTGCTTGGTAAAGCATTTAGAAGCAAGAGTAATAGCATTATTTTATGTTGGGAAAAGACGATCCACAAACAAGTCAGAGTCATTTCAATCCAATGAGAATCATTTTATATAAATAATGTGCAGATGTTACATGCATATGCAAATATTTTCAGCATGGATTTACTCTTCTTTGCAGCAGTAAAGAGCTCAGGTCATCTGATGATCTGCTCACTGATTTTCTTTGTCACCAAAAAACTCAATATTTATTAACTGTAGTACATTCTTGTGAAGTAGTATTGTTGTTGTATATTCAAAGTAAACAAGATTTTCTCAAAAGTAATGGAAGCCAATGGCTGAAAACAGTGGTTCATGTTGTAATATAGTTATTCAGGAAACAGAGATTTGGAAGGATCATGGTTTTAGGTCAACCTAATCAAAATATTAGCAAGACACTATCTCAACTAACAAACTAGATGGGATGGTTCAGGTTCTGATCTCAGCATTGTGGGAAGTGAAGGAAGGAGGACTGCAGTCTGAGATCAGCTCTGGGTAATACTCCAGACCCTATTAAAACAAACAAACAAACAAAACAGATAAAGCAAGAAAGGACTATCTGAGTCCATGGTGAAGTACTTACCTTGCAAGCGTCAGCCCTTGAGTTCAAACCCCAATTCTTCAACATACAAGAATAAAAGTAAATTTTATAAAATAAAGGATTCCATTATATGAAGAGCCTAAGAGAAGGTACTTGCTGATTGATTGGAACCTAAGGAATATGTTCCAACAGAGAAGCCAGTTCAGGGGCGTCTCCTTAACCAAGAGGCATGCTAATCACAAGCAGTGCTAACTAAAAGTAATGCCCTTCAAGGAAACGATGACAAACACATACATAATTCAGAGAAGTAAATACCTTCAAGAATTTTAGGAGAGCCTTTCTCTGTCCACACCATTTGAAGACTTTTACAAATTAGAAG
This sequence comes from Dipodomys ordii, assembly GCF_000151885.1. Taxonomy (NCBI): domain Eukaryota; kingdom Metazoa; phylum Chordata; class Mammalia; order Rodentia; family Heteromyidae; genus Dipodomys; species Dipodomys ordii. The sequence continues at coordinate 5,732,442 of NW_012267313.1, read as the reverse complement.
TCAGTGGTTTGAATAAAACCAGAGCGTGAACGGCTATTTCCAGCTTTTCAAATGTGCAAAACACATTTTTCCTTTTCAGCTTCCAGAAGAGACCTGAAAAATTAGCATCACTGTAGGGACTTTTTTTTTTTTTCTCAAAACTTCACTCTCTCAAGGAATAGATAAAAGACTGCCAACACACAAGTGAAGGGTGCTGAGTTATGGAAATCAGTCTAGTTGGAGTCTCAGTGTTGGTCTTGGTATTGATCTGTTTTCTCTTTTTAAAGATTAAAAATCTGTAGTTATGATTAAAGTCTGTTGAGGGAATGAAAAGGAGAGAATGGACTGATGAGATAACTAGGGAGGGGCTTGAGCACAGGTAGCCAGTTTTTAACATGTTAAAAAGGTTCACTTTGACTTTTTAGAACCGTGACTCCTGGGAAGGGTTTAATCACGTCATGATCAGATACATTTTGAGGGCTTGCGAAGAGATTGAGGGAGAAAAAAAAAGCACATGATATACCTAAGCAACATCATGACCTAAGAAGACCTCTGAGGTCCCTTCCAAAATGCTCTCCTTACCCAGAAATACCTGCCAACCTGCACTAGGGTCTTGTGTTACATAACTCCGGGCAGTGACTTGTGACCACTGCAATCAGCATCCTGTGTGGAAATGATGCTATGTGGCTGTTGAGGTTAGGTCATAAAAAGGACGCAGCTTCTGGCTTTTCTCTTAGGATGCTTGCCCTAGGAGCTGAGCAGCCATTTGTAAAAAAATAAATAAAATAAAAGCCACATGAAAAGTCCAACTGTTGATATTATTGATATTCTGGCTGACAGCTTCTGCTAAGCTCCTGGCAGAAACCAGAAGCTAGCACAAGACTCATGAGTGTATGGTTGCCTATCACTGCCTTCAATTCTCCCACTCTGAGATGAGTTTCTTTCTGCCTAAATTGAATCTTATGAAATTTGATTGTGGAGAGCTAAAAGGATGGTTTTTTTTTTTTTGAGTCAGGGTCTCACTACTTAGACTGATCCTGTTACCTCAGCCTCCCAAGTGCTAGGGTTACTGTCATATACTACAACAATTAGCTATTTTTTAGCCTGAAATTTTCTTTCATCTTCATTCTCTTGACTTATTTTTGAGGTTCTTGCAGCTTTAGTCTACTATTTTTTTTTCTCAGCACTTTGAAGATTTTCTTTCATGATCTTTAGTTTCTAATTTTTCTGTTCATCAAGTTAATTTCAGTCTATAGGGTATTTTTCATAGATAGGTTCCCTCCCTTCACATTTATCTAATTTGTTTTTTGTCACGTGTGGAGTTTGAAATCGGCCTGGGTGCAGTCCCTGAACCTCTCTGTGCTCAAAGCTAGTGCTCTACCACTTGAGCCACAGCACCACTTCCCTACCTAACCTTTTCAAATAAGCATTATTGAGTTGTCATTTTTATGCATGCATCAAATTTTACCAATTTCAAACACAATTATTTCCCACCTAGATGAAGTTTTTTAGAAATTTATTCTGTTAAGATTCATTTGGGTAATTGGATTCTAACTGGATAGTTAAGTCTTGAGTTGGAGCTTTTCATGATTGGAAAATTATTAGCCATTTTTTCTTTAAGTATTTCTTCAGGACATCTACTTCTAGTAAGTGCTGGATCTTCTCATTTTCTCTTCCATGTCTTTTAAACTTGGTTTCAAATATTCAGTTTCTGTTTTCTGTACTTTTTTTCCACTTTCAGGTTATGTTGTAGTTAATCAAACATGACTTTAGCTATTAACACAACTAGTGAGTGTTTAAGATCAAGTTATTTTTACTTTTTTCTTTCTTTTATTTTTTAATTTAATTTAATTTTTATTATTATTTGCGGGTCCTGGGGCTTAAACTCAGGGCCTGGGCTCTGTCCCTGAGCCTCTCTGTGCTGAAGGCTAGGACTCTACCACTTGAGCCACAGCACCACTTCCAGCCTTTTCTGAATAGTTTATTGGAGACAAGTCTCATGGACTTTGCTGCCCAGGTTGGCTTCTAACTGAGATCTTCATATCACAGCCTCTTGAGTAGCTAGTATTACAGGCATAAGCCACTGATGTCTGGAAAAAATTTTTTTGAAGTTCTAGTTTTACCTTTCCTATTGCACTTAGTAGTACATAATTTTTCCAATAATATTTTGGATTTTGTTTTTGTTTTACTATGTTCAAAATAGGAGGCATCTTATTTCCTATTTTATTCCCTAATGTTTACCTGTGTGAATGAGTCTGCTATCTTTTGTGGGTGGCTCTTATATTATCTGTTTTGTGTTTTATTATTTTGGGCTCATGTTTTGTTTTATATTGCTATTATTAAGTAGTTGTACAAAGGGCAAAATTCCATAAGGTTATGAGCACATTACTTCCTTCATTCTCCTCCATTTTCCTCTCTTATCCCCAGTCCTACATAGTTTAATTTACATTGTGACTCATGTTTCTTGACATGTTACTGGAGGAATTGAAATCTAGATTTGAAAGATCTTCCACAGAAGTTCTGAATTCATTTCTATGATGTTTTAGTTAGAAGTTTCCCAGAATTACCTATTTGGTGGAAAACCATAGACATATAACTTTTAATACAAATTCTCAAAGAGAAATGCCCTTTGCTCTGCCTAGTACTAAAGTCCATTCAGGTCTTTTCTTTACAGTCCCCAGAATAAATTGAAACAGCTTTAATTTTCATCCAATTTTCCTGTGAGGAAACAGCATTTGAGTTATTTTTTATTTTTTTGCAAGGTAGGATAATATATATTTGTCCACAGTTTGATAAGTGGTGGGTCTTAACTCTTGTCTTCTGTGCACCATGAAGCTGTAGAATTAAATTCAAAGCCAGTAAGTTATGGTGAATATTGTAAGCATGAAAGCAGAAATCTATCTCCCCTCCCTCATGGTTTTATACTTCACATAGTTTTTAATCCTGTAATAAGCCTTTGTTTTCCAAGTTGTGATATATTTGCCTTACCTGACATTTTAGTTGTTTTCAGTAGGAAGTTGATCAAGAAGCTTAGTCAACCATAATCAACAGTTTCATTAAAAAACAAAAATATTAGATGCAACATCAGAAAGATGTTTAATTAGTTCACGATTCTCTTATGCCCTTTATACAAGGGAAGATTGCTTAATCCTTACTTTTTTTTAAAATTTTATTTGTGAACATACTGTACAGAGGGGTTACAATTACATGGGCAGGATAATGCGTACATTTCTTACCAAGCATTGCAGTCTCCTCCTTTGTTTACCCTTCACATCCCTTCCCAGCCTCCCCCCTCCCCCAAATCCCAATCCTTCTCC
>NW_012267313.1:5614884-5726423 GCF_000151885.1 Dipodomys ordii | reverse complement strand
GTTGTTTCCGTGGTGATGTTTCCATTCTCATCTCTGAGTTTATTAATTTGGGTGTGTTCTCTTCTTTTTCTGATAAGATTTGCTAAGGGTCTGTCTTAATCCTTACTTTTACTTAGAGTGAAAATAATCCTAGTTCCTATTTCATATGGTTACTCTGCTGTTTAAATAAATCAATGTACAAAAATAGTGTTGTGTTTGACATTCTAATAAGTGTAGGTAAATGCTAACCATTATGATTTTATGATTATATTCTATTCAAGAAAAACAATGTATGATTAAGTAAGGTCACTGTATGTGTCTGGAAAGTTCATGGCCAAGACTTGTGCCCCTTACTTATTTGAAGATTACAAATCAATCTGAATAGCATTTGAGAGTTTTTATACTAATAAGATGCTTGAAATGTCTATCAATGGTTTATGTACAATGGAAAATATATACATAATGTGTATCCAAAATTAAGTAGCAATAGTAATATAAAGGGGGAGACTACATATTCTATAAAAGACTAAAGAAATAAAGAAATAGATACAAACCATTGATACTGGATTGTTAACACCAATATTCCAAAAGAATTATTTCTCAGATGTGATATGATGGGAAGGCAGCTATACATTCTGTGTAAAAGACTTCACTGAAACTTAGGAACACTTTAATGTGGAGTTCATTTACTTTTTTATATCACCTCCCTCCTGAACTCAAACTATCATGACATATTAGACTATTTGTGAAGAAATTCAACCTATGAGAATTATGTCAACAAAGCATAATCATGTTCATTTCTGGCTAGAAGAATGTTCGGAGAGCCAATTGCATCTCGGTTTTCAAAACTAAGTTCATGAACATTAAGAATAACACTCAATTGATGTTCTGAGGATTGTAAAGAATCTAACAAAGACATTAAAGCTGTCTGGATGATCGGTTATCACTTTCTGTCTCTGTCTAAGAATATTGAATCTGCTTGATAACTTAGACCACAGGGGTTTTAAAATGTGTCTCTTTAAGCATTTGCTTTTACAATGAATCTTCTGCGATGAAAGGTGATTCAGGGATGATGTCTCTGAGTGCAGAGGACTACCTCTTGACAGACAGGACAAGTCTGTGTGGCTTGCATCTCCAACTCCCCACTGTGTTATGGAAACACAAGTTTGACTTGGCTTGGAAAAATGGTTCTCTGTCACTCTCTGGATGTGTGCATCTTCAGGGCAGGGACTGCCAACACAAACAGGCACCATCAGATTCCTTTCCACTTCGCTTGAAAGAATGGCCTCATTGAGGGCGGGCTCTAGAATGGTGAGAAAGGACGCATTCACCCATCACTGCCTCAGCTCTCCCGAATTCTTAGATCTTGCAAGGGATGCAGACAATCAGCAAAGGAATGTTTTGGTAAACACTGTTTTTCAGACAGTCCTTCATCAGTGAGCAATGAGGACATCTTGGGCTCTCCCTCTGCCTTTTAATATTGTAGGATAGCTCAGGACAGTCAGGTAAGTTGGTATTTAAAATGTTACCTTGGTGTTGGCCATGGTTTTCCTAGACCTATATGTACCTACAGACTTATTCACTGTAACAGTATTTGTGAGTACAAGCTGGTATTTTCCCCTGGCTGTTCAGTAAGAGATGGTACCATAATGCTGAGTGCTGTGAATAATCTTAGAAATTAATTAATCCAAACTTCTTTCTCATACAAAATATTCTTTTTAGTACGTTTTTGTTGTAAAAATACTGTAGTTTGTTTTCAACACAGTGTACATCTCATTGTTACAATGGGTCCACCTGTATCCCTATTTAAGCATTTTGTTTTTTCTCTTCCCCTCCCTAAATTAGAAAAATGTATACACAAGATGCAGTGCACTGGAATCAAATGCAGTGAAAACAGGGTTATACAGTGGGGGAGGAACATACCAAAGAAACAACAACAAAAAAATCACATAGCACATTATAAAAACAATAGCAAGAAAGAAAAAAACAACTTGTGTCCCTATCTTGGAGTTCATTTCACTTAATATCATCTTATATGGTCATATGTACATAGCTTTTGACCTTTCCTGCTTGACTCAGACATATACTAGTTATTGCAAATAAGGGAAACCATGGGACCTATGTTTCTTTGGGCTTGGCTTACTTCACTTAATATAATTTTTCCAAAATCTTTCTATTTCCTAACAAATGGAAGTCATTCTTTCTGATGGAGACATAGAATTCCATTTCATACAAAATATTCTTTGCCTAAGGCCTAATGTTTCATACATTCCCAACAAAGTGCTTACTATGTGAAATTTCTTGAATATTTTCATAAATCTGTTTAGCATTCACTAGCTCTTCTGGAAACATTTGTTGCAACAAGAAAATAGTTTGAATTTGAGGGAAGAAAAATATTATCAAATATAAATGCATTTTATATATACTAATAATATCAAGTATATTGTAAGTACTATTATTAAACATAATTATTTGTTAAATAAAGCTTTCCAAATAATAAAGGTTAGATGTAATTAAGCAAGTAAAAGTATAATTAGATAGAAAGATGTACTATCACTATGTTATATAGGTATATTCTAAAATTTATTATATACTTTTTAATTGCATCATATTTTCAAACTAACAAACTAAAAGCAAATATTTGTTTTATGTCTTGCGTTAAGCCTTAAACTTGGTATCTTAATGAAAATGAAGGAAGTGAAAGACATTGATTGCAGTGGTGAATGCATTGCAATGCATTTGGAGTCAGAGAACAAAATGACACATATCAAATAATAGATTGTAGAGAACATGTCATCAGAGGTAAAATGGAGATAAAGAACATCTGCGGGAAGTACAGAGGAGAAAGAATTGAAGAATTTATGTTACAAAGGGATTCTTTTATTTGGGCTCCATTTAATCCAGTTGTTAGCATAAAGTACCACTAATCAAGAATTGGAAGTTATTGCTTACCAGTTAGCTGAATCAAATGGCTGCGGATTTCACAGATTATATACCTGCTGGTTATTACCTATAGGTAGTGTCTTTCATTTCTGTCTTTGATGCTTTATAGCAATGTAACTCCAATATTGAGTTTCTAACATACTCTTTCATCAGTAGCAATCAAACAGAAAAAAATACTTTACAACTCACGTATTATGTCACAGCAAGAAGAGAAAAAGCAAACTTACAGAACAAAACTTACTGACTGAATTTTGTTCAGAAGCATATTACATATAAAAGAAACTATTTTCCAGCCTATCAGGTAAGTTTTGGCAAAACAGAAAAGTGTGAGTGTGTACAAGTCAACACACTGACTACTTGACCCAGCAGGTTTTCATACTTGATTCAGATATGTACATTCAGTGTTTATTTACTCAAAAGGAAGTTGTCTTCAGTATGGTTGTGAAGTAAAAAGTTACAAGGTTTACTGAAACTATTTCTCACTTTTTTAAAGTTAAAAATATCTAATTTATATTGCACATGAGTAGGACAACACCTAAATATCTGTAAGCATCAACTAATTAGGTTCCATACCATCAGTAGACTAAGTCTGTGTAAGACATGCATGTATACCAGCTAGGAGAAGAATATAAATCTGTTTTCTTGACCTCCATAAGAGTTATTCAGTATAATTATATGATTTACAAAAAGGAAAAACTTACTATGGTTTTTTTTTAGAGATCTGATGTATAAAGTTGAGACACATTTTGCATCTCTCAGAGCTTTGGTATTGGACATTGTTTTCCTGGGGAAGTGAAAAACATTCCATCTGCACAAAGAGTTTGTAGACTTGTTTTTGCTTGATCAATGACTTCAGTTATTACAAAACTTGTGTGTAAGACCAGCTCCATTAATGAGGTCCAATTTAGGAAGAGATGGCTCACAGATGACCATTTTTCCTTCAGGGAACAGTTTAGTCACTTGGCTTTAATGCTGCATATTATTTCATCACTAAACATTTTTAACTGATTTACAGCCACTGTGAGAATTATTGTTCAATATTAATTTTCATTCTCTACCCCCAAATACAAATTTGTCATGAGATGCTTTCTCCCAAAACAGATATCTGAATACAAATGCTGTAAGGAATAGTTCGGCATCTTGGAAAATGGATTTTGATCATTTGAACTTATTTAAACATTTAAAAGAGTCCTAAATACAGTATAGAAGTCACTCAAATGTTTGTACAGTTAACACAGAAATAAATATTATCTTACAATGATTACGTATTTTTAAAATGCATGTTTGTAAAATGTTTAATGAATTTTTAAATCTTTTTAATGTTTTTAACTTTTGTCCTGAAAATGACCACTGATAAAATACACGATCCCTGCTAGGAAGCTGATTAGTTTCAGGATAAAATTTAAGACACAAAGAAGGACAAAAGTTCCTGTCCTTATGGAGTTTGTATTTTAGGAAGAAAGGGAAGAAACACATACAATGTGCTAACATATTTACTACAAAAACTTGTGGTCTTGGAATTTAGGAATTAGTACATTTTCTTCCAAAGATAAAGAAAATAGAAAAGGCAAGATTTTTAAGTTATATAAAAATCTATGTATGTATTCCAGGGAACAGGATAAAAGAACTTAAGATGAAAATATTTCCTTTGTTCAGCCAAAATTTTTTTTTAAATGAATGAAAGAAACTGGAATACATACTTTTTTTTTTAAATCAGAGACCTACACCTTATGCTGTGACCCATTTAGCCTTATTAGTTTGGTTGATTTAATTCAGAATTATGTTAAATTGTCAAGCAATTTATTAGTCATTTCTGTTCAATTACTTAATTGTTTTGGTTGCCATAAGATCCAATTAATTATTTGCTCACCCATTAGATTGCCTTAATGATGAAACAGTTTCATCTGGCAGTCTATGAGAACATAACCTTGTATAATCCAATTCAGAGGTTTCATGATAACAAATCTGAGTTACTTTTTGTCCCATGGGCAATCTACCAATTAGTGACAATTACAAACTCAGTGCAGAGGTCAGCGGCCAAACAAAATGGAACACTCTGATATGTCTGAGAATCTCTACATCTAGAAGAACATGGTGCCATGATCACTCCAGATGCTGAAGAGGAAAATTCTGGGTCATGCTATAACACAACCCTTATCATTATGATTTATTGTAGGCCCATATGATAGGCAGATTTTCCCTTTTGTTAGCTGGAGTAAAGTCATCAATTTATTGCTTTCTCAGATTATAGAATGAACTTACTTTCATATAAAAAGCAATCCTAGGCAGTGGACTCATACATACCTTGCCTTGATATGTAGTTCCCATGAAAAGGACCAAGTCTAGCTGGCTGTCTACCCAGTGAAGGACATGGGCAAGGAATCCGTAATTATTCTATAGATATGGAGATCCTCTCAGAATCAAGTAAGACTTTCAAATATTCTCTCTAACTTGCAGCGTCTGATGAAAATTGAATATTCCCAGGTCTCAGAAGTGATCTGAAACCCAGCCTCCTGCGTAGGTGTTAGTTTAGAGTGTGAGTTGTCCTAATTTCTTGGCTTGGTGCTCAGTAGTATCTGGTCATTGCTAATTATTTCAGGGGCAATTTTACTTTGTGCCAGGCCATCCATTTCAGAGTAGATGTTAACTAATGCAATACATTTCAATGTTATTCAGGACATGAAAATAGAAATATAATTTATATATGTTAAAGTAGAATAGAAGTGAACATGATTGAAGAGCACCACATAAAATAAGCATGATTATTATTGCATTGAAATGTTTTACCTGGAACACTGATCTTAAGTACATCCCATTATATCAGTGTTTATCTGATAGAAACCGAGCTCCACTCTTGGTGGAGTTGGTATATCCATCAGGCAGAATACCAAATAGCCTAGCACATTTTATTTTTATATAGTTAAATTGAACTTATCAGTAATTTAGTGATCAAATAAAATGGAGGCAGCTGTTGCTAAGAATTTTATTAGGCGATTTAGCTTTATTTGAGCCAATCATTTCACAAGGTTGGCCAGAGGACTATGAATTCATTGGGTACAATAAAATACCAATGTACCCATCCTAAGAAGAAAGTATTAAGACATGACTAACATTACATCATGGACTTAATGAAATTAGAGCCAAATTGTATTGGTGGGAAAATAGACATACAGTTAGTTAAAAAAACATTAAAAATGAACAATAACAAACCAACTCTTCCTCTTGTGTGCCTTTGTCTACAGAATTTTGTTGCATATACTATTGTATTTTTTATAATTAGCTTTAACTGATTTATGCTAACTGTATCAATGAGATGAAGGGGATTCCTGACAAAGTGGTTAAAACCAATTGTATAAACATTCTTGGTAACTAATGAAAACAATCCAAGTGTATAGGGACCTGATTCATTTACGTTTCCAAACTCCAGGGAATTAAGTCTCACATAACATGGGTTTCACTCAATGTTTTCCACTCAACAGAAGCTTTCTTCATAAGATACCTGCAAGAAGCATGCCAAAGCGTAAAGGAATGACTTTAAAAAGTCTGTGCTGTTTTTTTTTTCCCCCAGATTTTTCAAATATATTAACTTTGGTTTCAACTCATCTTTCCCACAGAAAATAACAGGGAAAAAGTCTTGTTTTCATCGAGACTGGTTGCGATGTTCTCTTTTAGTTACAGAGAAATTGAGAGGGCATGTGTCTGGGTCACTTAGACAGGTTTCAGCTGTGTTATTCAATGTGCAGGTAGGTGGTCTCAGCTTCCTTGGCAGAATATGGTAGTTGTATAATAAAATGACCCAAGGCACAAAGTACCGTTGTCAACTTACCATCAAAGGCTCTAGTTCCTTCTCTCCTAATATGACAGTGGTGTGCTCTTCAACATTACAATCTTTCAGAAAACCCCAAACTGTACAGTGAGGAATTCCAAATGAATCCCTCCTTGAAAAAATGATTTAAAATAAAGATTCTTTAATGCATGTGCAGACCACATCAGTGATACATGAACCACATCTGAATTATAAATATCTTATGAGTAACACAAGGACCACATCAGTAACTCATAGCCATGAGCAGATGTGGAAGGAGTCACATGCTAACCACATAAAATATTTACAGAAGTCTAGAAACACACAAGCTATGTTGACTAACTCAACTGATACACAGGAAAATTCTACCAATCACCTCATTTACAGGAATGAGGCCTTGATATGTTGTGATCAATTAAATGGGATATTCCATAGTGTTTTGCAGAAATCTCATGTATCATATGTAGTTAGACTCTCAACTATGTTATCGTGGCAGATGAAGACAGTAGCTTGATGAAGGAAGTTGAAAACCTTAACTAGCTCTGTGTGAACCACCAATTTATGAACATATTTGTATGATAGTATGTTTCTTTCACCTTGTTTATTTATGCTTCATTTCCATGCAATCTAAATGAATAGAAAAAAAGAAAGCAGCAAATAAACCACATACCAAATACCCAGTTCTTTAGACATTGTATGTAGAAATAACTACTGAACAAAACGAAAGAACTTGTTCAAAATCTGGGACGCAAATAAAAATAGAAATTGTCCCTTTCCAATGTCTAGAATGGGCGATAGACTGAAAAATGACATAAATAATGGCTGAAGGGTTTATATTACAGTGAGTCAGCTTCATTTTTTTTTTTACAGTAGCTACTACGTCCTGTTTAGTGTAAGTGTTCAGGCCAAGTATAAGTTCTGTGTTAAACACACTAATAGCATAAAACACTATCCTCTACTTTTAAGCATTAGCCCACTATTCAAATATAGCATCCATATGGCATATAGCATATTACTATTATGTATATCTTCAAAGTCATTTTTCACTTCCAAAATTGATTTTAATCATTTCATGAATAAATTTAATCTTAATAATTACCCAAATTTAAAAAACACTTATGTCTTCAGTACTACTATTTCATTTGTGTTAGTTTTTTAAATGGCAATTTAATTTGACATGTCATAGCATGAAATTAATGGACAGGTTATAAGTTCAGTCCCTAGGCAATCTAATTAATTTTCCCCTCATCCAAAGTCAAAGAAAGCAGCCTTCTCTTAGTCAGTCTTCCTACAATTACATTAGCCCTTTCCTTGGATTGGGTAGAGGATAAAAATATACTTCTATAAAAATATACTTCTATTACCAATGCTGATCTAGAGACAGTAGGTTGTACAAAAAAAAGCATCTAAAATGTTTTCATCGTTATCATGATGGATTAGAGAACCTGAGGCTAAAACGTAGAGGCAAGATATACTTACATCATGTGGAGCTGAAGAAAATCAGCTTTAGATACCAAACAATCTCTGGGAATCTTAGTACCTGTGGAAATGATGGAGTTCGTCCCTGTGATTTTACTATTTGATGTTTTGTCTGGTGTTTTTCAAAGGCTCCAGTGATAAGCTTTCCCTTACTTCTCTTGATGGGAATTCCTTGATCAGAGAAATCTCTTCAATAGGAAGTTTATTCTCATGTGGTTCTTGTGTATTTCACCAGACATTTTTGAGGTCTTGATGTAGTCCAACTATTTCTGTGTGGACCACATAAATTTTATGGGAGTCTCTCCATTTATTTTTATTTAGGGAGGAACCTGTCAGGAATTTTTTTAAACCACAGAACAGACACTTTTTTTGATTATTATTTGTTCTTTGTAGAATTCTCATGAAGGTTTTGAAGTGTTAGAAATCCAACAGAACCGAGAATTTAAAGGCCAAACTTATGCAAGGAAAAATAGTTCCTACTTTGGCAGATGATAAAATGAAACATTATAAGCAGTTTGACCTTCACTACTCTTTATACAGCTATTTCAATTTTTTTCTAAGTCTGGCAAATAAATGAGACAATTCACTGAAAACCTGACAATCCTTCAGAGATGTTAGCAATCATTTGGTGGAAAATGTTCAAATATTAATAATTTGACATCTTTGAGATAAGTAATGATAGTGAAGGAAAGTAAAATCTAATTGGAAAATATCCCATTGTATCTTAATTAGGCTTTTAAGTATATAAAAATTAGAGTAGGAAGAATGATGGATAGCCATATTTATGACATCACGTAGACTAATTTTGGATAGACAATTCTATACGTAATTGACACATGAAGATAAGTTTGTAAATGGATTTCAAACAGGTGTACACATGCATCATTAATTTGGGAAACATTAATTTTTGTGCCTCATTTTCATATTTGGAAATTTTTTTATGCTTCAGGAGCCTCCCAAGCCTCATAATTTTAATGCCATGTTCTGGGTTTGGCCCCAGGAACAGCACTTTAGCAGCACCCTTGTTTCTAAGGGATGGTCCATGTTTGTGGTCATCAGCAAGCAAATTGTTAACACTTGCATTTCAACACCATTGTGAGCCTATAAACCACCACTCATCAATCACAGGAGTAGATGAATCTTTTTTCTGGTTTCTTACTTCATCTCTTAGGAGAAAAATCAAGTAGAACAAATTTATTTGAGGAACCTCTTCTTCTTTCATTCCAATAAGAACATCTAAGAGTGTGTGGCTTGAGAAGGGGGTGATGAGAGTCATCCAGCTCCCACATAAGAGAAACACCCCTATTGCTGGTGAACTTTTCTCAGCCCTCTGCTTGTAGGGTCTGCTGGCCCCTCTTCATGACTGAGTTCATAAAGCCAGTAGAAATGTCATAATGTCGGGGCATAATGAAACACAACCACGGGACAGGATTATTGCTTTGCTATGAAACGCTGGTTGACCTTTTATTTTTAAAGTTAGTTTTATGCCTTCCAGAAGTAATCTGCTGGTACCACAGGAATATTTCTTGATAAATAAAGCTAGAGTGAACTGAGAGAAGTGACTGGAGGGAAATGAAATACCGGGGAAAAGCAGATATAACAAGTGTAACTGCAGAATTCTCCTTCATGTAATTAGGCATCTGGTTCCACTAAAGGGACCTCATTATTTCTTCTCTTTGTTCTTTCCCCTTGTCAGCCCTTCCCATTTCTCTTGCCATCCAAAAAAACACCTCCTTACTTCTTAGAAAGAAAAAAAAATACTCTCTTAGCTGAGATCTCAGCAGTTATCTTACATCAGATTCACTCCCCCTCCCCGCCCCCCCCCCCAGCTAGAATCCAGAATATAGTAATGGATTGGGAAACATACACAGTGGTCATTCTTGGCCACTGCTACTTGAGAATATTTTTAAAATTTCTTCCTGTGTCATGAGAGCAAACCAATCTGTTAGGAAGTAGCCTATTATGATTAATAGTAGTTGGTCATCTGTGACATTGACTTTATAAAGCAGTATGCCTTCTCTTCCACAGAAGGGATAGTGGGATTCAGTAGTGAAATCTCTGCTTCAGAAATAAGGAACATGTCAAATGAAGGCATAGAAAGTGTGAGTTGTGACCACAGGTATCTATGTGAATTGACATAAGCTTTCTAGGCCTTGGCTTTAAAGTAAGGAGTTTGTCTCTATGATTTTTAGGAGGATATTGAGTTCTAATTTACAACATTCTGAACTTGACTTTTATAGGAAATTCTTAATAATAAAGAGGCTGCAGGACACACTGAGGAGGATGAAATTAAATTGAGATTTTATTCCCTAAAAGAGACCTCAGAGAGAGCAATGTGTGGGGGCCGCTGTAATAGCAGCAGGCTGTAATAGCATGTATCCCAGAAGCTCCTCACTCTCCATGTCATGGAAGAGCAGTGAAGCAGGTTTAGGAAAACTTGAAAATAACTGCCAAGAGTGAAGACCAACTGATGCTCTTATCCAAGATAACCAGAAATACCTTTGACCTTTTTATCTTGGAGGCTCTTCAATCAAGGTCAGAGCTTGTGGACCATATTCTCTTGTGGAAACTTACCAAGTGAAGGTCACTCTGTGTGTGTGTGTGTGTGTGTGTGTGTGCATGCATGTGTTTCATTTTTCCCTGATCTTTTATTCATTTGGTAAAAACTTCTTACCCATTACATCTTTTGGGTCATTTGGCGCATCTCACCACCTTACATGACATCTGCCTCTTGTAAAAACTTTCCTACTTGTATGTTTTCACTTTAAACGTGTTCTTGACAGTTTTACTGTTACAAAATGAACTTGTTTTTGTGCTAGCATTTGCCAGTTCACAGATGCCTTATTTTAGCTAGTATGGAGATATTTTCTCTTCATTTAGAAAACAGATTATGAACCTTCAGAGTTTCAATATTCTCTTTATCCATAAAAGCTATGAGAATAATAATCTTAATCCAAGACTGTTTGATATTTGATTAATAAAAAAATCCAAAACAGTGGAGTTAAGTGAATATTTGAAAGGTACATTCTCACTAACCAGATCTATTTTTTTTCTTTATTTTTGCAGGATCATGATTGAGATTGACCCAGTACCTCATCCATTCTAAGCACAACTTGAATCTTGGAAGAACATATACTGTATGAGAATCATAGCGCTGATCAGCCAGCCTGGTTCTGAGGGAGCAGTACAATCCATTCAGAAGAGACAAGTAAAGACAAGACATTTCAGTAAGTTCAGACAAGTCTAATACAGTATGTGAGCTTCTAGGACAAGGTTGTTCTTAGAGGGACTGTCTAATCCACTTATGGAGTAAGAAAATCTTCCTAAAATGTATGAAATGTATGTATTAAGAGTTAGAATGTAAATTGAAAACTGGGCTCTGGTTTTCTGCTGCTGACCAACAAACAATTTCTAAACTTAGTGGCATCAAGCAGCCATTTTGTTACATATTTTAAGTAATAAAATGTATGTTCAGAATCTCCTCAGAGTTTGGCTGTTCAGTATCTCTTCAGCATTTGGCTGATCAATATGTTGCATATGATTTTCATACAGTTGTATGTTTTTTCTCCTAAGCCAAGATGATTCAGTTTGACATGACTGCAGCCATCTTGGGTAATGACTACCATGATGTCCCTACTTGGTCTTCTCCAACCATTGTGATGATAGGTGGAGCTTTACAACACGGACCCTAGTGATAGCTGTGCCAGGGGTAGATATGCCTGAAATCTTTGATATTAACTTCGGATAACCCAAACATTCTGGCTGGTATAGGGTTACTTTTGTTCTGGTAATTATACACTTCCCCTGCTTCTAATTCAGATAGGAAGGGAATGTAGATGGTCTTGCGCTTCGGTCAGGAAGTCTTGGATCCATTGCTCTCTGTGCACTCCTACATATGTCTGCCTTGCACCCTGGTCCCCTTACACTGTGGTTCTGGATCACAGGCCTTGTCAACCACAGCGCTATTCTTTCACAGAGATTGAAGGCTCTGACGAACTCAGATGGAAGCGCTAAGACATCCTCTCCTCTAGGATGGGTCTTGACTCCTCCTCATTTTGTTGTTTCCAAGTGAGTCCTGGGGAACGTTCTGTTGAAAGGGAAAGGACATAGAAGGCTGTGAGCAAAAGGGGGTGAGGCTCTTAAGGGAGTCATCTATTGACACGCACCAGGTAAACAGGGGAAAAAAGGAGAAAGGGTCTCTCAAACAAGGTGATTATGACTTTTGACCCTTGTTCTGGTGTTTCAGAAATCTTTTAGCTCCAAACCCATCATATCAAGCCAAGTTTAACCAATAGAATCAACACATTCTCTTATGCTATACAAAAACTGCATTCATCTGTGTGTATGAAGACAACTCTGTGAAGGCATTAGCTCATAGTACCTAGTCTTCATCATTGTTTAATGTCATATTCCTCTTGTAAAGTCATTTTTTAAAAAAGAAATTGAGGCAGGCCTCTAATCTTATCCATGTATTCTACTCACTAATCTCTTTGTTTATTCCCCCTGGCAAATGGGGCTGAGAGAAAATTGCTAAGGATCTGATGAAGCTAAGAAAAGATATCTCAAACTCCACAATTAAAAAGAAATTCAACTCTAATCTGGAATAATTCATCTGAGAGTTGTCTTGCCAATGTTTCTATCATCTTTTTTAATTTTAAGTTTTTATGTAGACATAAAAATCTGCCTTGTCACAAATTTTAAGTGCTGAAATTCTAGGCTATAAAATAGTATTCAACTTTGATTGTGCTAAAAATAACTTAATCAAAGAAGGGCATTTCTTCTCTTATTTTGAATAAACCTCTGTTGTGATTTGCTTGAAGATTATAAGCTTTGTAAGAAATTTATATTCAAAATAATCTCTTACCAACCAGATTGACCATTTTTCTGTTGAATGGTTTTGAGTTTAGATATCTGAGATTTTTGAGGTCAAAAAGCCATTTTTGCTCTTCTATATTTCAAGAGCTCAGCAGGGTAGTCCTGTGAAATTCTGCAACTTACTTTTTTAGCTCACCCAAAGTGGGGGCAAAGTTCACAATTCCTTTCTAAAGTGGGCATCCTATTTGTCAGTGGCCTTTTGGCTGAGTCTAGAGAGAGTGTGGAGAAAAGACCACAGGGGATGTTCTAGCAGCAGAGAATCAGAAGGCCATCTTGAAATTCCAGCTATGTGATGTTCAAATGAGGGTTATATGAGAGCCAACTAAACTTCAGTAGTCTTTACTACTACATTCACAAATACCAGGGTTGAATGCGTTTTGCTAACTAACAGTGAAGCAGAGTTTTATGTCTGGGGTGCCTTATTTAGAGTAAAAACTATAGGGAATAAGTGCAGGAGGCCAGAGATGGAAGATGACTTTGGGAATACAGTGCAATCCCATTGACCCAGTCTTTCTTGGATTTGTTCTGATTCTGGATCTTCAGTTAGGACATTTTGATCTGTGCCTCGGGGTTCTCGTGTTTCCCTTATGATATCTGGCCTTACATGGAGGTCTTTGATCCATTTAGCATCAATTCTAAAGATCTATCTTCATTTTTCTGCAGGCAGATAGCCAATTTTGCCAGCTCCATTTATTGAAGAGGCTGTTTTTCTTCCATTCTGTGCTTTTGACTCCCTTATCAAATATTAAGTGGCTATTAATAGGTCTGTGGGTTCATTTCTGTGTGCTTTATTCTGTTCCATTGGTCCTCGGTCCTATTCTCGTGCCAGTCAAGTTGTTTTTATTATTATGGCTTTGTAATAGAACTTGAAGTTCGGTATTGATATTCCTCCAACACCAATGAACATCATTTTATATGTAGATATCAAAATGAAATGCCTAATCAAGAAAATAAAGTCAAAGCTT
This sequence comes from Dipodomys ordii, assembly GCF_000151885.1. NCBI lineage: Eukaryota > Metazoa > Chordata > Mammalia > Rodentia > Heteromyidae > Dipodomys > Dipodomys ordii. The sequence goes on along the minus strand of NW_012267313.1, from coordinate 5,712,377 downwards.
TTAAACTCACCTTTATGAGGATCACTGATCAAAGTTAACCCCAGGCAGAAAAGTCTGTCGAAAACTTATCTCCATTTAACCACCAAAAAGCTGTGAACGAGGACTCTAGAAGAATCACTAAATTTCTTTCCTTTTTTTTTTTGTAGGCTGAATTTCACTCTCCTTTCTTTATTTTTGTAGCAGAGATTTAGCTACACAGAATTTGACAGTATATGCAACCCATCCATTTTGGTATGTGTATTTCAAAATAATTGTATTTTCTGATTATTTTTCAAGTTTGATAGACATTAGAAAATAACAGCATCATAGTATGATCAGACAGTACAATTAAGAAATTATAAAGTATATACAATAGTGTTTTCATTGTGCAATGGTAGTAATAACACAAAACTCTGGCCACTAGATGGAGTCTAGCCCTCCTACCTTGATTCAGTCCTGGTTTCTCATGACAAGAAACCCCTCCTGACAGGAGTCAGTTTCCTGCAATTCTGGATATTCAGAACCACAACAAATTGATGGAGTGTCACACATCTCTGGAGCCTTTCAATCTGAGGATTGCGTGTGTTTGTATGTATGTATGTATGTATGTATGTATGTATGTATGTATATATATATATATATATATATATATATATATATATATATATATACACACACACACACATATGTTTGTCAGTCGTGGGGCTTGAATTTAAGGGGTAGCCTCAGCACTGTCTCTGAACTTTTGTGATCAAAGCTAGTGCTCTTCTACTTTGAGCCACAGCTCCACTTCCAGTTTTTAGGTGGTTAATTGGAGATTAGAGTTTGAGAGACTTTCCTGTCTGGGTATCTTTGAACAGGGATTCTTAGATCCCAGCCTCCTGAGTTTCTAAGATTACAGGAGTGAGCCACCAACATCTGGCTTGCATATATATTTACACAAAGTTTTCTGTGATCACTGTGGGTGGTTTCTGAACCAAAGAGGTAATAAAGAATATGTACTGAAGATGTATGTATTTCCCTCTAAATAAGATCTTTATCAGTAACTTCAGTGTTCATAAGTTTTGTTTCTCTGAGATTTTGTTTGAAAGTCATCTTGGTGAAGCACCAGAGAGTTTTGTACTAATCATGCTTGTAAGAGGACATTGGCTATTCAATTTTCAAATAAAATATTTTTTATAAAAATAAAGTAAATATTTAGCAAAATCTAACACAAATCATATGCAACTCCTTTGGTGGTATTTCATTTTAAAAATGGCATTGATTCAATAAAATCTTGATTCTAGGTGCTGTTGTACAAATTAGTATCTCCCCCCCTTCTGCCCTGTGCTAGGGGAGAACCTGTGTATTGTGTCCATATTTGCTCATGGAGATTTCTTAAACTGTCTCCTTCCTCGCACATTTAGCTGTGATGACAGATATATTCTTCATAATTTCTGAAGTAAAATTTACAGTGTGGTATAAAAATTGTCATAAAGGCACTCATTTTATTCTATTTCCTCCAGAGAATATTACACCAATATATTTTTATGTTTGAAAGGCTTGTTGAACACTCTACTATAGTTAGAGAGTATGGTATTTTATAATTATCCCAAATTTGGGGTCTTCCCCTAGAAAGATGTAGACAAGTCTTTCAAGTTTTGTTGAGAGAGGTTTTGTTCTTGATTTCAGGTCTCCCTTTTCTGGAGACTATAATAAAGGTGACCTTGTGTTTTAGAATTAAAGTTCACTCTGAATCAAGCACCATCCTGAGCATTTCAAAGCCAATACAGTTCATCATTATGATAACCTAATGACTTGGTTAAATGGCAACTCCTTTGCACAGCTACTTAAAGAAAAAAGAAAAAAAAACATAACAAAATATACCTATTGGATTTCCATTTCACAATGAAATGGAGGTATTGGGAGGTTAATAAACTTAAGGTCATGTAGTTAGGAAATAACAGAGCCAAGAGTCAACCCAGACAGCTTGAGTTCAGACTCCACAATCTTAATCACTGCCATATGACTGCAAAAATATTAAATCTACAACTTTATTAGAACAACAGACAAGGAACTTCTCACTAACCAGAGACTGTGGGAAAGCCTGAGAGATAAAAAACAAATAGGAATAGGGAAGCATTAGGTAGATGGAATAGAGAATGGAGACAGGATGGGTGGAAGACACAGAAGCTGTGTAAGTCCTCAGGGTGATTAACTGGATACAATAGCAAGAGCTTTGAAGAAGGCAGGCTCCTAGTATTTGACTTCTTGGCCAGTCAGAATGTCTGCATGCTGGAGTCTCTAGTATATAGAAAGTTGGGTGCAAGAATAAGACAGAACTTTCTGTGGTTAGCAAGACCAAGGAGAAGAGAGATATACAGACATTCAGAAAACCAGCTGCTAATGTGCTCAGCCCAGAAGCATATTCTGCCTCTTTAAGACATCTCTATAAGTGCATTTCTACACAAACTCTTGCAGCTCACTGCTGCCCTTACTTAACCACTCACCCAAAGAAGGTTATCATGTGACAGGCGGTCCAACCAGAAATTTCAGTCAGATGATTGAGAGAAAAATCACCAAAAACTTAAGAATGCAATAAAAAGGAACCAAACATTTAAGTAAACAAATTGTTTTTATCTGTGAAATACAGAGGGCTATCATTGAATATCTTATATGGCCAGAAAAGGTCATAAAATTAAATCAAGTAGGTACTAAATAAATGAGGTAAAGTTGATTGTGTGTTAATTAATTTTGAAGATGATTGAGTGATAGATCCACATGTTCACTTTATTAGTTTGATTTTAACATGTTTGAAAATGATCAAAGAGTATAAAATCATATCTTAAGAAATGCTTAAAGAAAGGTAGATGTAACAGTCGGGATATCAATCATCTAGCATGACTTACTAGAGTGATGAGCCACCACATACAAAGCAGTTAACAACTGGGTTCCAGCACTTTCTGACAGAGACTTGCACTCCCACAATTCCTAGAGGATCCTCAGCTCCACCATGAGACATGAACAAGTAATTCAAGTAGACTAGAAGAGGCAGTGATGCTGGAAGCTGGCTCTGGGATGCTCCCAGAGGAACCCTAGGTGGACCATATGGTTGTGGGTGAGCAGGCAACTGTTGTAGATAAGACTTTGGCCAGTCAGAATGCTGTTGCCATGGTGCTGGACCCTGGCAATGGTGGGTCCCACTACAGGGCACTTGGAACATGGAGGCAGCCCCAAACGCTCAAGAAGTATATAAGGGCATAGCCCACATCTTGTCCTTCCCTCTCTAAGACCCAGTAAAGGTGTCATAGTACATGACCAGTAACCATACATGAGTCCACAAGATGCAACAGAAAAGGTTCTGACACCTGGCTCTGATGTAGCCACACTCAGGATGCCACCAATATCATCTAGATAGGCAATGGCCTTGAAATATGATCTTGGCTGCTGGCTGCTGTACTACTACACCAATGAACACAATGGGTATAGCATCTACTCCTTGCTCAAGTCCTACTAAGATGCTGGCCCCATCTTAGAGGATGGTGTTCTGGAAAATGAGACACAAAGAAGAGGGCAAGAAATATCCAGCCAAAAACTTTGTATTTTAAAAAGAACAAGGAAAAGAAAGGGTAACTAAAATCTGGTCCTTTAGGAAGATTAATAACATGTACAAATATTTTTTCAAGATTTGTGCAATGAAAAAAATACAAATAGCATATAATAATATGATCATAGTACAAAACTATAGATCCAATTGCAACTTTAGAAATTATTCACAAGTTTCATTTGAATAATTAGATAAAACTGTTGTCTTCATAATTAGATAAAATGTATTATTGATAGAATTCCTAGTAACTAGTTAAAAAATAGTAAAATAAAGCAAATATTGAACCTTCTCATCATTCATCATTTCAGTATTCAAAGGTGTTCTGATTCTTCTCCCAACATCAGAGCTGGAATTTTTTCAACATGAGTTTTATAAACTCTAAGGAACAGGAAATCTCTACTCTGTATGGACTAGAAGAGAAATAAAAATTAATCCAATTTTTTTCTATTAGGTTAGTATGTACTTGCTACCAAACCCAAAGAAAGATACTACAAAAAGGATTGATTCTATAGATGAGCCTCATTGTGAACTCAAAGGTGATGATTTAAATAATGTAATAGGAAATTAAATATATTTTAAAGGGCATGCATTAATGGCTTGAAAAAAGGAAAAATTATAGGATCAACTTTTCACTAAAAAAAAGCTTAGGAAAATATCTAATGACCTCAGGGTCAGGAATTATTTCCAAAGGAATATATTGAAGTCTATTAATCATAAGAACTTCTATTCAGCTAGAAACACAAACTTTCTTTCTTTTCCTCACTCACCACACACACACACACACACACACACACACACACACACTCTTACATACATACTAGATATTTGGAAAAATCTACACCTTTAACTATACATTCACAACTTAAATATTAAAGGTTTTTATTATTTAGAAATAATGAATAACTCCTACAAATAGCCAAATCAAGCAGTGTATTTGAATAGGAGCTGAAATCTAATACATATGATGAAAAAAAAAGAGATGCTAGCAGAAAGACAAACTCAAATGTAACACAAAAGTGCAACTATGGATGGCAACAGATTATGTTAGGTCTGTTGAGTATGAGGAAGTCAATTGCTGGCTGAGATTTAAATTTGATTTTGATGAGTAACTTGGCTAAATCAAATAAATGAATATATTTAAAGGGTCAGTTGTGTATGTACTCTGAAGCATTTATGAAAATGTCCACAACGTAATTAAGTAAGAGTATAAACAATGAGAAAACATTAAGAGAGTTAAATTGCTGGAAATCTTGCAACAGTGTAACATTGCAATGAAAATGAATGGACTACAGCACTAGATATCAACTTGATTATGTCTCAGATGATATTAAGAAAGGAGATCACTGAAAAATACATACAATGTAATATAACAGTATTCATGTAAAATCTGAAAAGATTCCCAGCAATGCTGGAGATTGTGTTACAATTCTCTAAGTGTATAAATAAACCATGATCAAATTCAGGTTGGAGATAATGTCTACTAAGGCATAGAAGGAAGAAAAAGTGACAAAAAATATGAGGTACTTGGGAAAATGTGTTGTATTTATGAGCTATTTCTTTAAAAAATTAAAATGATAGTTAAAACAAATTTATTGCATCTGTTGCTATTAGAGTTCTTGATTTTTGCCATTCTAACTGGGGTGAGGTGGTATCTCAATGTTGTTTTGATTTGCATTTCTTTTATGGCTAGAGAGGTTGAGAATTTCTTCATGTGTCTATTGGCCATCCTTCTTTCTGCTTCAGAAAAGTTTCTCTTTAAGTCTTTAGCCCACTTATTTATTGGGGGATTTAATTTTTTGAGTTCCAAGTATATTTTAGATATGAGACCCTTGTCCGTTGTATGGCTAGTGAAGATCTTCTCCCAATCTGTGGGCTTTCTATTGACCTTGCTAGCTATGTCCTTTGCCATGCAGAAGCTCTGCAACTCTATGCAATCCCATTTGTCCAACCTTTCTTTGATTTGTTGTGTTTCTGGGTCTCTATGAAGAAAATTTTTGGCAGCTGAGGGATAATGCCCATGCCCAGAGTTCAGGCAACAATGAGATATCACCTCACCCAGTTAGAATGGCTATAATCAAGAACTCTAATAACAACAGATGATGGAGGGGATGTGGACAGAAGGGAACCTTACTTCATTGTTGGTGGGAGTGTAAACTTGTTCAACCACTTTGGAAAGTTCAACCACTTTTGAGGTTCCTCAAAAGACTCCACATAGAGATGGGGGAAAACCAGTTGTTTAAGGATACAGGTGGACCTGTTGCAACAATAAGTACAAGTTGTCATGTCCAAAATGAGCTTTACAACATCGGTGCAGGGGAGGGGGGAACGGGGGGGGGGAAGGAGAAGGATTGGGATTGGGGGGTAGGGGGGAGCTGGGAAGGGATGTGAAGGGTAAACCAAAGAAGGAGGCTGCAATGCTTGGTAAGAAATGTATGCATTATCCTGCCCATGCAATTGTAACCCCTTTGTACAGTATGTTCACAAATAAAATTAAATTAAAAAAAAGACTCCACATAGAGCTCCCCTATGACCCAGCACTCCCACTTTTGGGCATTTACACAAATGTTTACAAACAAGACCACACTAAAGCTACCAGCACAACTATGTTTATTACAGCATTATTTACTATAGCTAAGATATGGAACCAACCCAGATGCCCCTCAGTAGATGAATGGATCAAGAAAATGTGGTATATATACACAATGGAATTTTACGCCTCCATCAGAAAGAATGACATTGCCCCATTTGTTAGGAAATGGAAAGGCTTGGAAGAAATTATATTAACTGAAGTAAGCCAGGCCCAAAGAAACATAGGTTCCATGGTTTCCCTTATTTGCAATAACTAGTAAATGTCTGAGTCAAGCAGAAAAGGTCAGATAAGGTGATGTTAGGGAAATTAACCCTAAGATATGTATTCAAATGTTTTTTTCTTTCATGCGATTGTTTCTAATGCATTTATAAGATTATTTCTTTGTTGCTTTTTATGTCCCTCCCCACAGTATAACCCCTGCTTTCACTGTATTTGATGTTGGTATAATTTGTGGAGGGGAAGGGGAAAAACAAGTCGTTTAAATAAGGTTACAAGTGGACCCGTTGCAACAATGAGATGTACAAGTAGTTATGTGGAAAACGAACTTTACAATTTTGGTGGGGGGGGGGGCGCGTGGAGGGGAGGCTAGGAAGGAATGGGAAGGGTAAACAAAGGAGGAGGCTACAATACTTGATAAGAAATGTACTCATTATCTTGCCCATCTAATTGTAACCCCTCTGTACAGTATTTTAACAATAAAAATAAATAAAATTTTAAAATAAAACAAATTTATTGCATTATTAGAACTTGATAGTGCTTGGTATCTGGTTCTTTTTAATATATTGGAAATATATTATTGGAAACACAACACTGCTTTGATAAATGGCAACTCCTTTGTACAACTACTTAAAGATAATTTAAAAAATGAAAAAAGAAAAAATCCACACAAGACACCAGAAACCATTTAAAAGTAGATGGAGTAAGGGCTGTGTACAGAATAGAGTTGAATTAAAATATTCAACTTCCTATTCAGAAAATTTTCTTTCTTCTGGGGCCTTAATGTAAGGAAATGTTTCTTTACCCAGTCTTTTCTGTTCATCTGAATTTTTCCAAAATGGGATCTGTCAGTAATGTCTTTTAGCAACAATGATTCAAGGGTCTTATGTTAGCAAACATTTGGACAAAAATGATCACCAAGAAAAGATGAAACTACTAAATTGGAAGAAGAGATTCCCTAGGATTCCAATCTAAAATCATATATATATATGTATTTGTTTATATATAATGTATAATATTAAATATGTCATTAGATTATGTAAATATTATGAGATTATACAAGATTACATCTAACGAATAACATTATTATATTTTATTATATTAATATTACATTGTGTGTGTCTGTGTGCTTAAGCAATACACATATTCCTGAGATGGGCTTTGGGACAAATTTGTATTGCTTTCCTTAGCTGATTCTGGAAACAATTTTTTAAAATCCTTCCCATAGATTCATGTAAGCATGAATCTTTCTCTTTTCTGGGCATCATTAACAAATTAAAGAGCCTACTTCCTCTCCACAGCTGTGCGTCACTGCCTTGGAGAGTATCATGGGAGCAGATTCTCAGGGAGTGCACTCTGCTGTTTAGCAGTGAAAGCTCTTAACATCAACAAGCCTGTGGCCTCCTCCCTGTCTGAGCACATGTCTATGATCATTCTTGCTGGCTGCAAGTGGGCTGACAGTATGTGTCTCCTGATAGCAGAGACCTGACCTCTGAAGTCATGTAGCACTGAAGAGGCTGAGTAGCAAGACAGGCCTGAATGAAGTAAGTTCATTGAACTTACTTCCTTCTATGGTCCTGGAGAGTCCTGACTGTAAAATCTGGAAGCTAGAGAAGACCAGATTGTTCAACCAGACGGTTTCTGAAGCTTACAAATGGTGGCTGAATTTTACTATATTTTTGAAAATGAGAAAATTCAACATCATTGGGAAAACTAATATTTTTCAAGTAAGGAAAAAAATCTTACAAAATTCCAAATCATTAATTTGATTAAATGGGCACGATTTTACCAAACACCCATTCACAAAATGAGAGGTTGATACAGAATGATCAAAAACAACAATGCATCAATGAAGTGGAAGCTGACTCTGTTTATAATGTACTAGCACAACCAGCTTGACTTCAAATATTTGTTTGCTTTGTAGCCATCCTTAGTTTATAACAATCTCATAATTTTGGAGATTTTAATATAAATAAGGGCTATGCCATGCAGGTTAGTGGACTTGAGACAGACATACACTATGATGAAGATGCTACTATCATTTAGAAAATTTAATCTTGTTCTTAGTTTAATTTTTGAGTTCTGAGGGTACTTAGCTTCACTCTTATGAATCTGAAAATATTTCTATATAAATATGTGCTGTGTATATATATATATATATATATATATATATATATATATATATATCAGGTATCACTTACAAATGGTTCTTGACAGAAAAAAATTCAAAATTGCTTATAACCATGACTCTAGATCCTATTAATAATTTTAAGACATTCAGTGGAAGAAGACAATGTTAGGTGACATTGTGGAGAGATAATCAGCAGAATTACAAATTTAGATTAAAATGAGACAAAAATTATACTGGATAAAATATCTTTTTCTTTTTTTCTGGTCGTGGGGCCTAAACTCTGGGTCTGGGCGCTGTCCCTCAGCTCTTCAGCTCAAGGCTAGGTCCCTACCACTTGAGCCACAGTGCCCCTTTGGCTTTTTCTGCATATGTGGTGCTGAGGGATCGAACCCAGAGCCTCATGCATGCAAGGTAAGCGCTCTACCACTGAGCCACCTTCCCAGCCCAAGTATAAAATATCTTTTCTATCAGTAGAAGGTATTGAATTCAGGGACTCATGCTTGTTCTAAATTTTTATTTTTATTTTATTAGAGCCCATGCTTAATAGGCAAGTGCTATGTCACCTGCCTCTCTAGTCTTTTGGACTTCTGATATTTCTTTTCAGTTTGTTTTTCACAATTGAACTTTTTGTCAAAGCCAGCTTTGGACTGTGATCCTCCTACCTCTGTCAGTTACTAATTGGGATTACAGCAGTAAACCACCTTCACAAAAGATGTCAGAGCAGACTTGTAACTACTCAGTCTTTTTATTGCATTAATCATTGTATGTACAATTATGCCCAGATTTGAATGATCTTGTCAATATGATGCTCGAAATGCTACTCCAACTGAAGAATTCTTCTAAAAATTCTTCTAGAGGCTTCTAACACCTATCTAAGCTTACTTTTAGAGGTTTTACACACTTACTTGGACTTTTTATCTAACTCCCCAATTCTCAACTGCTTAGTTGGATGAAGTTTTCTTTAGAAATTTAAATACATAAAATAAGTCTTTGGCTTTCTAGAAGTTAAATTCTATAGAATGGATAAACTTACTCTCCACATCGTAACCTACCCACACATTGTTAGGTGACATTTGTTTGCTCATAAAATACTAGAAATTTATTTCTTACATCATAATTCATTATCTTAAAAAGTTAGAGCAGCTAAACTGATGTGGGATGGTTGGTTGACTCAGCTGTTGCATTCCTATCACATTATCCTAGGACAGATGACCTCATATGAATAAAGAATTTTATGACTGATGTCATCATAGCTTTGACTTTCAAATTCTCCATAATGGGTGAGCATAGCTTAAAAAATAGATGTAAATAATGCTGCAGGCAAGATATGCATGAACAGTGTTTGTGGTTATTTGTTGTTATTGAAGATGATGATCTTTTTTTATTTTTCCAGAATGCTGTCTTTTTATTCAATTGATTTTGTTTTGTGTCTTTGCATATGGGCTTCCTCTGTGTGTGTGTGTGTGTGTGTGTGTGTGTGTGTGTGTGTGTGTGTGTACATGCATGCCAGTACTGTGGTTTGAACTTGGAGCCTTATCTTTTTCTCTCAAGGTTGGTGCTCTACCACTTGAACCATATCTCCACTTTTCTGGGATTTTCTGCCCAGCATGGCTTTGAACCTTTATCTTCAGATCTCAGAATTCTGAGTAACTGGGATTATAGGTATGAGCCATCAGTGATTGGCAAGGTGTGGAATTTTTTTTTCCTTTGAGGCAGAAATCAATTTCAAATTAGGACAAAGTTTTGACTAATCATTAGGAAAATAGTCTTCAGTTTACTAAGAGTTTACTCAGATTTTTATTGCATTATTATTAGCATTTATCGCTAGAATCCAAATTTATAAATTACACAACATTAGCGATCATCCTTAAAAATATTCAAAGGGGTAAAAAGTTCCAAAACCCAAGAATGTGATTATAACTTGTTCTAGCCATGAGAATTCACGATTCCAACCCACACAGAAGACAAAGTTTTACGAGTGTACAGTGTGTACTGTACGTTCTTCTATTTCAGTCTGTCATGTCCCAAAAATGTGCTTTTTAAACTTGCCTAAGGAAAAGGATCATCGAATGACTAAGACAGTTTTGTCTCTAATTTCCACAACTTTTGGGAATATCTATCCAATACCAAACAAGGGCAGAGGTTTACTAGCTGTAGGTCTTCTAGCTGGATGTTTGGTGTTTGGGCTTTGCCACTGACCAAGAGGTTTATCCTTATATGGAATGTGTCTATTTCTTATTTTACAAGCCAAGGTAATCATTTCATTCCAGTCTATAGCACAATTCTTTACATATATTTAAGTGGTCTTGACGGTGTTACTTTTGATCAGACTTTGTAACCAACCCTGCCAAATTTGATGTATTTAAAATAAAATGCACAGTGGGTCCCTGGATGTTGGGAACCATGCCTATTGGGGTGATCTGGTTGATTCTGTCACTGGGTACCCCACCTATTTGAGAATGCATCACCAGAAACAATTTTCATCTTGTGTCATTCATCAAAACCAGAGAATTCTATAGCTCCAAGCACAAAATATCTTCTCTCCTTTAAAGGCACAATGGTACAAAAATCCAATCAGAAAGCCTCAATGTGCCACCAACAGCCAATTCTACCAAACATATCAACAGGAAAACAGAAAATATCTTGTCATGTCTAATCTCTTCCTAGACATGTAAGTCCCTTTGAAAGAACTAAGTGGCAATGCGTAGGCAGGCCCTGTGTGGATCTGACCAAACACCAAACAATTTTCCCAAAGTTGTGAGTGGGGTAGAAGACCCCTCATTACAGGCTAAATCATTCTAGAGCATTCTTTGTCATTTTATTTTATTTTTAAGAATATTTTAAATCAGTATCTTTAAGTAATTGTGTGAAGAGATGTCATTAAACAAAGCAGCTTTTGAATACAATCTATCTTGATTAATGTCACCCTTTTTATCATTCTCACTCTTTCCCTATCCACCCTTTCCTTCACTCTTCTTAATTTTGTAGGATGCACATTGGATTCTTTTTTAATTAGTTGTTATTATAATGATGATGGGGTTATAGTTATAGAAGTAGATAATGAGTGCACCTCTTTTTGGACAATGTCACCACTTCCCTCCTCTCCCAGTTACATAGGATTCTTGACTACATTTTCTTGCCAATGCATAGCAAGCATCAGTCAGCTGGTGAGTTAACTTTGGGGCATCCAAGGAAGAAATCTTCTGTGCCAATTGGGTACTTCTGACAAGAACAGAATTGTTCATTGGGTATCTCAGCCTCTCAGGATAATCTTGCATCTCTTTTTATGGTCAAACTAAGTTCTGGTCTTTCTGTAGAATAAATGTATTTGTTTCAAGGACTGTTTTCCCTACCAGATATATAAGCATGGTCTTGCAACATTAAATTTCACTTGCTGAATTATAATGGAATTTTCTAGCCTCTGTTGGCAGGTTTAAGAAAAAGCAAAAACTGCATATCATTTAGAAGTATAGAATTGTGAAAACTCAGCAGGTGATCATGATGGAAAAGCTCACTAAGACATTTATTATCATTACTTAATAATAGAGTGTTTAAAATTCAGATGTGAAGAAGAGTAAACTGGTACAAAGCATTATAGCAAATACTATTAGCTTAATTGAGGCTAGATAATTATATGAGAATAATGTGCCAAAGAAAAATAGAAAGGTAAAGGATATTACCTTAGCAGCTCCATATCTTGGACTCAGTTCAGTGCTACTAAGGACATTATGAATGTTCTAGTGATCTTGTAGCCATGAAAATCTCAGTCCCCAAAGACTCTTAATCAGATGATCTGGTTTTCTATCCCTTCCATCATGCAACCACTACCTGTGACAGGAAATTTTAATGGAAGAACTCAGTGTCTTGGCTTCTGGAAAGCTTGTAGGAAATCATTTCAGGTCAGATTCTATCATAAACTAATTTTCCTGGGCCCAATGAGATAGTGTCACATGGCTTAAAAACCAGTAGATGGGAATTAAGGAATATGGATGTATGGGCTGTACTTCTGAGACTTTTTAAGAGAATGTAATGTAACTTGTAGACTTCTTTGGAAAACAGGATCTCTGCTACAAGAAAAATATAAATGTGCTTTATTATGTAGATACCTACAAGCACCATCATTTCATATTTGTGGATAAAAATCTAGCATATTTCAATATGCTTAATGATTATGGAATATGAGTTTGCTATTCAGGATCAAAACGATTACTATCTGCCCTACTCAACAACTAACAGATGACTATTCATTCAAAAAACATGTTTGTGTGGCTGATGTATGGAAAACTGCTCAATCTGGAGATTATAGGAAAAGACATACACATAAAACTCCTAGTCATATAGTGGATTTTGACTTGCAAACTGTCCAAGTTGAAGCTTTGTGCTGGCTACAATGGGGAAACCTCTTGGGTTGCACCAGGCAAGGTTTTACTCTAATCTGAATGACCTGGGAAGGAAACCTGGAGATAATCACACAAACTCAAACCATGTTGAATTTCTCCAAAGGGAGAAACAAACCCCCCAATGTGGAAACACTGAAGATCTAAAATCCAGATAATAGAGAATTTACTTCAGAAGGAAAGTAAAGCACCTCTTTAGAGGAGGAGGAGCAGGAAGAGGAGGAGAAACAGGAAGAAGAAAGGAATAAAGAAAACATAATTAGTTGATTTGTGAAGGCAGCTATGTGTCTAGTTTGTGAATGGGAAAGCTTTTGCTGTACTAACAACTTTTCCTATCATGATGTCTAAAATCATGCAGGGGTTAAGCCTTTTTTCTCATTTTACATTGAATTTGATGTGACATGATTTATGTGGTCAATAATATCTGGTAATATTTTTTCAGAACTTAACATTTAAAACACTGATATAAGACAGAAACACACAGGCTTACAAATATTTCACATCACACAGTTCTATGTTCTTTTCATTTTGGCCAGTCATGGGGCTGAACTCTGGGCCTGTGCACTGTCCCTCAGCAATTCAGCTCAAGGCTAGCACTCTACCACGTGAGCCACCACTTCCTCTTTTTTGGTGTATTTTCTTATTTTTATTTTATATAGTTTCTACCTTTATAATGAGTCAATATTTGTCATTACAGTTATTTTCTAGCACATTGAAAATAATTTTTAAATTTTAGCTCCAATTTAAATTAGCTCCATATAACCTGATGCTAAGCGAAATGGCTTTTTTTTTGATCCTCAGATCTCAGCCTACTGAGTAGCTGGCACCCAGCTTAAAACATGTATTTCTAATAAAAGGAGAACAAGCAAAATGCGAAGATGAAAAAAGATCAATATTATTGCATTTAAGATTTGTTGAAATTGAATAGAAACATTTCCTTCTGTCATTCTCCCCGGCTTCTCCAGTTAGAGTTCCTGGCTTGGTCTGTGACTAAAGTCAGAGTACGGTATGTACTGTACCTGTACTGGACAATTTTATTATTTGTGAGAATTTTTCCTACTTAGATCATTTTGGGCAGGCTGTCATTGCCAGTTAGAAAGAGACAGAAGGAAAAGCAAAAATAATATACTCTTTTTTTTAAAAAAAAGGTTGGCATTTGCAAGTTGCACACAACTGTGTTATTTTAAACCAGCAAGAGCTGGGTTTGGTGGTGGCAGCCACACTACCCTGGAGCGTGTGCTGAAGAGAAGCAGGTATTTCAGGAGCCACAAGCAGACTGTGCAATTAGGGTTAGGGAAAAGGATTAAGTAATCCTGCAACAGTCACTGTTACATAACGCGCAGCCGCTGCCCAGGGATGCAAGCAGTAATTGAATCCTATGGCGGGAACTGTTAGCATTGCCCAGCCAAGGGTCACTGGCTATTTCCATTATAAGCCTTATTTTGTAGCTGGTTTATAACCCAGACAGTTTTAATTCACATCAAGCTGAACCTGGCATTCAAATCAAAATCCTAGAGGGACTCTTCTTTTTTTCTTCCAGTTAATACCAGAGTTTTGAGCTAGCAAGGGACCAGAGAGATCATGTAGTCCAACTTGGCCTTTACAACCAAGAGAGAAGCAAGTATCACAGTTAATATTATAGGTTGTCTAGAGGCTAGTCCAGGTTTAGTTTTCTACCCTCCAGATTAAACACACACACACACACACACACACACACACACACACAATAAAAAACTAACACCTCCGTTTGCATCCTGTGCTAACTTATTCCAATCCAATGGGATGGAAGGGTTGTTTACTGTCTCATATTTGCCAGACATCCTTAATTCTTGAAGTGATTTGCCCAAGGAAGAAAGCTTATCAAGTAGCAAAACAGAGAAGAACTAAAGCTCACTTTTGTGGCTAATTTACATTTTATTGTCCTTTTTCCCTTCTTTCCTCAGTTGTGTAACTCAGGGAATGAATCCACTTTCCCCAGGGAAATTGTTAAGCCCTCAACACATGGAGCTGTAGTTTACTACACGCTCATGGTTATAAAATGAATCATGCACTAAACTGGAAAAGAAAGAAGGGTTACAGAGCCAATATCATGCTTCATATAAAACCACAATTTGTTAAAAATCAACCAAGCCACCACTTTATCTTCATTATATCAAAGTAAAAGAAGTAGTGTGGTAAATTATTTTTCTTTGATATATTCCAGAATAATTTTATCAATATTAGAAAAAAATCATCTATGTAAAAGGAGAGTGACAGTTTTGAACATTTCTGGTTGTCTGAAATATAAATTATATATACATCTCAACTTCATGGATAGCTGTTTTTGCTGAAATACAACTCCACAAAGAACATTCTACCCCAATTAGGCCCTGGTTTAGAATCTTAATTCAACCAATTCTCTCAGATGTAAAATCACACTTATTCTTGACCAAGGAATAGAATATTTTAGAAGTTGGGGCTGGGAATGTGGCTTAGTGTTGGAGTGCTTGCCTACCATGCATGAGGCCCTGGGTTCAATTCCTCTGTAACGTATAAATAAAGTAAATTTTAATTTTTTAAGTTTATGCCATAAAAATCAGTATTTAAAATTGGAAAACCTTGTCCTGTGTCTAGCAGGAAATGCTTGCCACCACCTCTATCTTTACCTTGATTTTCACACCCAAGATCCAGACACTTTTTTTGAACATGTCTTTTTATCTCTTTTGTCTCTTTTATCTTACTTATTGATAAATCCCTCTGAGAACAGGGACATACATTATGTTTTTAGAAATACACACTCTCTTCCATATAGCACACTCTGCCCTAAGAGACAGTACTATTTATGTGCCGTATATACAATTAAAATTCCTATACTTATAATTTATTTGTGAAGATCTATTCTTGTGCAGAGTATGGAATTATTGTGTTATCTGCTGCCATCTCCTGTAGAAAATGATGACAAAATAAATTATACCACTTTAAGATACAATAAAGGAACATACTGAAAAGATTTGGACTTTGATTTCTGTTTACAAGTAATCAGAAAAGAGTTAGAACACAGAAATTGGAATTCCCAGAGTATAATTTAGTAAAATAAACCCAATCAGTAAGTTAGGCCTTTTGTTTCTATTACATTTTTAGTCCTTTCATGCTGTTTTTTTAACCTTTACTTTCCAAATTCAGATGTTGCCTTAAGATGGCATTTTGTTTATACTTATACTGTTTATGGTCATTGTTTTTCTGTAAGTTGATGACACGAGCAGCTTGAAATTCCTATAAGCCACAAAAGCCATAAGGAGGAAGTCAGTGGTAATGGGCAAAAAGGAAGCAAATATGGAGAGAATTAGTCAAAGGCTGTTGTAATAATTTGGCTCACTCAGAGGGATTCATTTGTTTTGCAGTTCTTGTCCAATGTATTATGGCATTATTGGAGATGATTTCATAGGTCAAGTGTCACTAAGAAACCTCATATTTTTATTTAGCATGAGGGGATCCAAACTTGTCAGAAAGTCAATATTTATCAGGGTCACTTCATTTGATATTTTTATTTTCTCCATAACCTAATCCCATTGCAGGAGTTGACAACTTTAGTCAGTGGTTTGGTTATCCTCATTTTTGTGGAAAATGGTGTGTGTATCCAATCTAACTCCTGATGGCATAGAGTAAGACCAGGCCCAGAAGTGCTTTGACCTTGAACACTACATCTCTGAGACGTAAAAATTTGAAGATGGGTGATTTTCTTGATAGGTTTCAGTGGTGTTTGGGGTTCTATTTTAGGACCCTTATTTCTGAGGGTGGGCACCAATTGAGTATTTCCATCTTAAGTGAAGCATATGTTTTTAAGAAAAATCCATGTGCAGATACTCAAATTACAGAGTAAAAACCTAACTGTATTACAAGGAGTTTTGCTGGCAAATGAAAGACTCCATACTGTTTAGTTTCAAAGTCATGGAAAAGGGGAATTGTTTTGAGATGAAAACAATTCAGAATCCTCCTATGTAAATTTAAACTCAACGGTTGAAGAAATTGGAAAAACTGACCCTGCTTACCAAATGACCATTATCTGACTCATGAACAAGATGATTACATGATGGCCCACTTTTCTTCATATTATAGTAATTATATTTATATTTTTCTGGTATATTTAACAATATCAATTTTGAAAAATAAAATGATCTTATTTTAACTTTCTAAATTATTCTTCTGTCAAGTAGAATATTTGTGTATATTTGTTTGTGTCTTTAATTCTCCTTTCTCATATTTTCTTGTTGAGTGTGGTAAGCAAAAACATGGTCCTACGAAAGATGCTCAATCTCTGAAAACTGAGAACACACTTTTTCTTGGAAAAAAAGCCTTTGCTAATATGATTTGTTAAGAAACCTGGGATTGAAAGATTATCCTGCATTATTCTGATGGGATAGCCTAATAGCAGAGAAAAGATTAGCAGAGAAAATTATTAGCAGAGAAAATATCCCAGCAATGGAGAACTCAAGAGACATAGTATAGACTCAGTCTGCTTTGAAGATGGAGGAAGAAAACCATGAGCTGAGAAATATAGGCAGCTTCTAAAAACTAGAAAGGAAGATATCTTTGCTGACCTCTAATTTCAGTCTAGTGAGATCTGTTTTTATTTTATTATTCAATAAAATAATTTATATTTATATTGATTCATTCATGTTTCTTGACTTCTTACGTTTTACTCATTCTGTTGTATATTTTGTGTTATACATTGTAACCTTGTCTATAGAGTCTTAACTATCCTTTCTAGATAATTGGTTATCATTCATCCTCTTTTCAAAACTTGACTCTGCTCTGTAGTTCCTTCTTCTTTTTCAGCCAAAGAAACAATGTTTAGATTTTAAATAGTCCTATCTTTTTTTAATCACCTAATCACTTTTAGTAGTCTTTACTTTCTTCTTTTTGCTTCATTTTATATTATTTTTACAATAAATGAAATGTCAGTTTATTGTGTTAATCTAATTATCTGTTAACTTTGCAATTTTAAAGAGTATCCTTCATCTTTTAAAGCTGTATTTTACTCAGATCTGTTCATTTAAATTTTTATCATACTTTAATACATAGGCCCTACATTTGTTAATAGCAATAGCTTCAGTCCTTGGGAGCCATGGCAATTTTTGATTCTCTCCACTCCACCAGTTGTGGTTAGTCTTACTGCGATCCTTGATCAAATCACATTTAACTAAGTCTCGAAAATTCAAATTTACTCACAAGAAAATTATTACAGCAATAAAATCTTGTTTCTCATTAAATAGAAATGACTAGAAGTTTGAGTGTCAGCATGCTATGTTGACATACATACTTGCTCAAGGAAAAATATTTGAATAGTTATTAGTTAAAACAGAATGTGTTAAATCATACCATCTATTATGATTCTGTAACTCTGCATACAGAGAAATGCTAATGGAATCATGACTCTGAAGTACCAAGTTACAGTGACAAATTTCACTTCACCAAGGATGCTGGAAAATAGGGGCCTTTGCCTTGAGAGACCCTAGTGATATTGTACCTATCATCTCTCTGACATGGCTACCAGGTCTAATTTTTCAAAAGATAGCTTTTTGAAAGTTGCTTAGAGAGTTCCCTTTAAAGGCTCATCCTGTAATCCTGGCTACTGAGGAGACTGAGGATTGCGATTCAAAGCCATTCTTTGGCTTCTCACCCAATTAATCATCAAAAAGTTGGAAGTGGAACTATGGCTCAAGCGCTAGTCTTGAACGAAAGTCTCAGGGACAGTGCTCAAGCTCTGAGTTCAAGCCTCAGGAGTGGAAAGTAAAAACAAAGTAGCTTGCTACTCTTGACAAAACTGAATACTCATTCATGGAAGCCTGTGATGGTAAACTTGGACTCAATGACTAAGAAAATAAGACAAGACCAACAAGCTTTCCTTGTCAAAGGATCTATATTTTCAAGAGCATAGTTGGCATGGCCCAAACAGCATCTTGTTATTGCATGAAATGTGACAGTCAGCTCAAGGAAGGAAACGATCTTTCACTTTGTCCAAAGCAAAGCCAGTGAGGTCCATAGTGAGGACTTCAATTCATACAGAAAAGCTCTTCAAAATTGCTGACCTGGTTGGTTCCATATCTTAGCTATGGTAAATAATGCTGCAATAAACACAGTTGTGCTGGTAGCTTTAGTGTGGTCTTGTTGGTGATCATTTGGGTAACTGCCCAAAAGTGGGATTGCTGGGTCATAGGGGAGCTCTATGTGGAGTCTTTTGAGGAACCTCCATACTGCTTTCCAAAGTGGTTGAACAAGTTTACACTCCCACCAACGATGCAGTAGGGCTCCCTTTTGGCCATATTCCCTCCAGCATCTGTTGTTACTAGAGTTCTTGATTATAGCCATTCTAACTGGGGTGAGGGATCTCAGTGTTGCCTGAACTCCCTCAGCTGCTGAAAATTTTCTTAATAGAGACCCAGAAACACAACAAATCAAAGAAAGTTTGGACAAATGGTTTTGCATGAAATTGTAGGGCTTCTGCATGGCAAAGGACATAGCTAGCAAGATCAATAGAAAGCCCATGGATTGGGAGAAGATCTTCACTAGCCTTACAACATATCTAAAATATACTTAGAACTCAAAAAATTAAATCTCCCAACAACAAATCTTCAAAGAAACAACTGCCCAATAAATAAGTGGGCTAAAGACTTAAAGAAAAACTTCTCTGAAGCAGAAAGAAGGATGGCCAATAGACACATGAAGAAATGCTCAAACTCTCTGGCCATAAAAGAAATGCAAATCAAAACAACATTGAGATACCACCTCACCCCAGTTAGAATTGCAAAAATCAAGAACTCTAATAACAACAGATGCTGGAGGGGAAGTGGACAGAAGGGAAACTTACTGCATTGTTGGTGGGAGTATAAACTTGTTCAACCACTTTGGAAAGCAGTATAGGGGTTCCTCAAAAGACTCCACATGGAGCTCTCATATGACCCAGCAATTCCACTTTTGGGCATTTACCCAAATGTTCACAAACAAGACCACACTAAAGCTACCAGCACAACTATGTTTATTACAGCATTATTTACCATAGCTAAGATATGGAAACAACCCAGATGCCCCTCAGTAGATGAATGGCTCAAGAAAATGTGGTATATATACACAATGGAATTCTATGCCTCCATCAGAAAGAATGACATTGCCCCATTTTTTAGGAAAATAGAAAGACTTGGAAAAAATTATATTAAGTGAAAGTAAGCCAGGCCCAAAGAAACATAGGTCCCATGGTTTCCCTTATTTGCAATAACTAGTATATGTCTGAGTCAAGCAGAAAAGGTCAGATAAGTTGGTGTTAGGTGAAATGAACCCCAAGATAAATATTCAAATGTTTTTTGTTTTCCTTTCATGCAATTGTTTCTAACATATTTATAAGATGATTTCTTTGTTGCTTTGTATGTCCCTCTCCCATGATATAACCATGCTTTCACTGTATTTGATGTTGGTATAATTTGCGGAGGGGAAGGGAAAAAACAAATTGTTTAACCGGGGATACAGGTGGACCCATTGCAACAATGAGATGTACAAGTCGTTATGTCAAAAATGAACTTTACAACTTTGGTGGGGGGTGGGGGGAGGATGGGGTGGATCGGGTGGGGGGAGAGGGGGAGGATGTAAAGGGATAGGAAGGGGAAACA
Organism: Dipodomys ordii; assembly: GCF_000151885.1. NCBI lineage: Eukaryota > Metazoa > Chordata > Mammalia > Rodentia > Heteromyidae > Dipodomys > Dipodomys ordii. The sequence continues at coordinate 5,691,838 of NW_012267313.1, read as the reverse complement.
AAGAGGAGACAACAATGCTTGATAAGAAATGTACTTGTTATCTTGCCCATGTAATTATAACCCCTCTGTATGGTATTCTCACAATAAAAAAAAAAAGAAAAAGAAACATAAAAAAATTCTGACCTGGTTCATTGATAGTGACAACAGTGTATGTGATATTTGGACCTAAGTAATAGAATTCTTAGTTATTTGGAGCAAAAAATTATGTATGTGCACAAAGTTATGTTGGAAAAGATATTTATTACCACACTGTTTTTGACTGGAAGTGACAGGGAAACTGCCTAAAAATGTGCTTATTTGAGATAGGAGCTCATGCCTATAATCCTAGCTACTCAGAAATCAGAGACCTAGAGAGTAATTGTTCAAAGCATCTCAGGAAGAAAAATCCAAAGAACTAATAGCTTATTTATTGTTTCTTACTCTATAATAAACTGAATTTGCTCTAAAGGAATAACATTTAAAAACATTTTGAAAACAAAAATCCAGAAAGAATAAAAGAAAAAGAAATCCATATTTTGATGGCTAGGTGCAATATAAGCATCTGTAATCCCTATTGGTAAAAGAAAAATACAATCCTGCAGGTAAATGTGGAGTCTGAAATTAGAGTAAGAAAGAATAATAGAAAGAAAGCAAAATAAAAGAAAAGTGGGTAAAGACAATTAGTCTACTTACATAATTACTTAGTTTTCAGATTATATAACCAAATAAAAACATAAATAACTTTGCTGTATTTTTATGTCTTCTTAGGCATAACCAAATGATCGAAGAATATTATAAACAATTTCTTTACTCCATTCATTAGGTTTCATCATCAGATAAATCCTATCTGGAATTCTAAATCCTATCTGGAATAATCTATATCATTTCCATACCATACAGAAAGATGGACAAATTTCTCTGAATATTTTGGCAGAAATCATTCATTCCAACAGTACATTGAAGAATCTAAGATGGAGAATGTAGTACCATTAGTTTTGAACATCTTCCAGGTAGTGGAGAATAAGTTTGAGAGCAGTAACTCTAAGTTCAACTTTTGGGGGCCTGTGAAAAATAGCATTTGCCTTTGAACATTGACTGAAATCAGGGCAAGAAAAACTTTAAAATTGGTGTCATAAGTGAGCAGTAAATCTATTCTTGTTAACAGTAATGCAAACTACAAACTCAGTTCTTGTAACTCAAAGAATGTAAGGTAGACCCTTCATCATTTTTTTTTGAAAACAGCAGTGCTTACAGCCATGATTCTACCTCATTCTGGATGTTGTTGCTCATGGCAACAGAAAGAATGCTCTGCAGTGTCATAATAATCCTCCATTAAATCCCTGTGTTTAAATTTTAATGCTATAATTCAAGAGCTGACAAAAGCCCATTGAGCGTGTCTACACAGAGGAAAACAGGCAGGCCCATTTTCTCAGGAGTGATGCTATAGCAACACGGAATGAATTTGGGGTCAAGGAACAAGCGGTTTCCAAGCTTTGTTTGCATTTCCTGACTAAAAGTAGAATCCAATATTATGAATTTTACCCAAATACAGAGTTATTTTGAGCAACAAGAAGATAGCTCACTTTGTACTAGCATGTACATTGAAAATAGAGAGTAACAAAACCCAAACCGCAATGAAGACATACTGACAAATACACACTGAAATGATTCTGTAAGTGACCTCTTTCTTCACCCCTTCCCTTGATACCTACTTCCATGGACAAATGATGTTTAATAACACAAGAAGTATTACAATTTGCAAGAGTTCTTCTCAAAAGAAGAAGACAAAGGAAGTCTATCAACAATCGCAGAGTGTGACCTTCTTACAGTCATGCAAGACTGTGGCAAAGTAGAGTGCTGTATTTTTCTAGCTCTGTATAATGGCATTTTTATTTTAGTGGAAGATTTTTTTTTCCCTACCAGAACAAGCAAATATATCTGAATTACGATTGCCTGTTGTGTAACTGAAAAGCTTGAAAAAAATTGCTACTGAATTCCCAGAAGTTTGTGTTGCAACTTTTCTTTCCCTGGGCATCAGTGACCTCATTTTTAGTGTTAGTGTTAAATATTAGTATATTGAGTCAGTGTTCAATAATACACCCTATTATAGTGGTTATGTTGTAAAGTAGATCTACTTAGAGACTATTTATATGATGTGCAATATACCAAAAAAAGGGACAGGTTTTCAAGTGCATGTTACAGGTAGAAACGTTGTAAACAATGGAGCTCAACAAATCTCAGAGCTGTTCCTTCTTTCTCATCCATTCTTCCTATCCCTTGCTGTCTCACTTCAACACTTGAAACTCTTTACCTCTACACCATACAGTTCATCCCAAACAAATGTCACCAGTAATCATCTTCCTAAAGAAATAACATAGCTTCTTTATTCAAAGATCGGTGACACCTATAGAGAGAGCCAAGTTATATTCCTACAGATTAACTCTGCTGTAACAAAATAATTATGCTGTGACTAATTAACTCCACATCGTGTCACCTGCTATTTCCTTCGTACATCTTACTTACCCTTTCCTAACGGTATATTTGGTTAATTGACCTTACCTAGAATTTTCCCATTACCATTCTTCCATCTTCATGTCCACTTTATATATCACCTTTTCATGGAAGCCTTTATGGATTACTCCTCTAGAAAAGATTGTTTTCCCTAAATGAAATTGCCTGTATAGATGTGACTTTGAGAATTTATTTGATTTCTTTTAAACATTGCTCATTATTCCCTAAGGACAGGAACTCTGTGCAATTACTTTCTTTCACCCATCTTACTCTTATGTAGAAATGGTTAACAAAATATTTTTTAATCTGTTTCCTTATCTGGCTTTGGTCTAGGAAGAGCACAGGGGATATTAAATTCAGATTATATTATTAACAGAAGTATTTGAAGGCTAAAATCTAATGAATGATTTGTGTGATCAAGAAGAGTGCCTTAAATGGAAGAATGGTTTAGCGTGCAACAGAAAATAAAAGATATGTTAGGCTATTGGTCATGAATAACAGCCCTAATATCTGAGTGGTTTACCATGACAAGAATTAAATCTTTATCTCTTGTTCAGGGATATTGGCAAGAAGGAGGAAGGCTTTGTTATTGTAGTTGCTGAGGGATCCAGAGGGATAGAAATTCCTATTTCCTGTGTATTTGCACAATTTCAGTGTTAGGAAACTGGGAAACAAATGTGGCTCTGGAAACTGCCACCCAGTAGTGGGACACATCGATTCTGCTCTTATTTTTTTATTCCATAGCAAGTCACATGGTCAACCAAAGAAGTCAACCAAGGAAATCTGATTACATCCAAGTTTATCTTCTGAAGTGGAGAAAATCTGAAATGTTTGAGGAACAGAAAACTATTACTAGCTGGTTTTCCAATAGTTAGGAAAAAGTAATCATAAATTTCAAAGAATATTTTAAATAGCAATACACTCAAAATTAAGAACTCACTAAACTAGAAGAGATGTTTCAATCATCTTATCAAACAACAACACTAATCACAAAATTTGACATTTCATTATTTTTTTCCCAATTTTGATGATGAATGAAAACAAATTAGACATTTTTAAATAAAAAGCTTATTATTCTTTCTACCAGAGAATAGAATAACACAATAGGCATAAAAAAGAAAATAAGGGTGAACACTTGGAGAAAAAGAGAAAGTATTTCTATAAACAGGTATTATTTATGGATATTGTTTACTATTTGAGTGTAGTATCATAATTATTAATAATTCTGAGCAATTTTCCCATGAACATTATAAATAAGATCAAAGTACTTCATTATGCATATGCAAATAGGATAGTGAAAACTACTATTTTTGGAATTCAGATACAGTAAGAAAAATAAATAAAACAAGAAAATTTCTTTAAAATTCTAAGGCAAAATCTCATAGACCTATGGAATGATGGCAAAGTAACCAATTCATTGAAGTGCTGGAGGAAGAAGGGTATATTGAAACAATTATTTGAAGAAATGTTGGTTGGAGTTTTTCAAATGTTTATTTTAAATATTTACCCTTTTTTTTTTTGTCGGTCATGGGGCTTGAACTCTGGGCCTGGGCGCTGTCCCTCAGCTCTTCAGCTCAAGGTGAGTGCTCTACCACTTGAGCTACAGCGCCACTTCTGGTTTTCTGGTGGTTTATTGGAGATAGGAGTCTCACGGTCTTTCCTGCCCGGGGTGGCTTTGAACCGCGATTCTCAGATCTCAGCCTCCTGAGTAGATAGGATTACAATTTACCCTTGCACAAATCTAAGGAAACATCATGGAAAAAAGAAAGGGGGAACTCCAAGCATATTATATTAAAGTGCTGAAGACAAAAGCTAAATAGGACATTTACTAAATGGGACATTTACAAATAATGAGAAGTAGAAGATAGTGTAACAACATCATTACTGTCATCAAAGAACAATAATTTACCAATCCTCAGAAACATTAATTGCCAGATATCTTATAGTAGATATAGCTGAAAGTCTTTTGGCTAAGCAAATGATCTCATGTGGGGATTTGGTTACAAGAGACGGAATAAAAAATTACATCCTGCGAGGAAATTGGTAAAAAATAAAAAATGGAGCAAACTATATGAAAGAGACAGACTTTTGAGAAACAAGCAAAAGTGATCAAATGTAAGAACCTGAAGATCCTGTCAAACATTTTCTCCAAAATACTGGTTTACTGCTGGATTTTCTTAAGCATCGAAGAAATTATTCCAAGTATATCTATTCTGCTCTGATTTATTGTTTTTCCATAGGAATTTACATTTACTTGCCAAATGGAGCTATTTGGAACTTAGATATTGCCAATAAAGCAAGAAAGTTAACTGCTAATTTAATCATGCTACAATATTGGTAAGACTATCCATTGGTTGTTGAGTTACCTCTTAGGTTTGCCTGCTATAAACTTACGTACAAGAAAACAAATTTAGAAAAACACATTTAAAAAGCCTGGCACATATGTGACAGTTGCTCAAACAAGCCAAGGTTTTTAGTCTACCTAAATATTCATGGTATCAATATTATATAAACAAAGTTAGTGTATTTCAAAGAGCTCTGACATCTGAGCATCACCAAAGTGAGTCTGCATTTTATAAACAAATACTTCAGCCCAATTTATTAGATATTTAGTTGTATTCCCAACAAATCTTATTTTGTTGTCACAAAGTACTTGTTGCAGATAATAATAATAATAATAATGATACAAAAGAAGATAGTCTTCTGGTTGCTTTTACCTCTGGTTCTAAAATTTGGTAGTCTAATTCCTAGTAGCACAAAAATTAGTAAAAGTGAAGAAACTGGATGTTGGTTGTTGGCATCTGAAATACACAGGCAGAAATCACAGTTTACATTCACTAATAGTTTCTACTTTATGAACTGGGACCAAGGTCAGAATTTTTTAAAAAAGGAAGCATAAATTCCATAGAAATCATCATTACTAACAACCTCTAGATTCCTGGCACCATGTATTCTAACTAATGAGCACCAACTATTGTAATTAATAGGCATAGAACCATCTGATGTTCACTGGTGTGAGCATACACAGAGTCTTGGAAGTTTACTCACTCTCCTGATCTAGATAATTTTCAAGTTGGGGTTTCACACGTCTTTCTATAAGCTGTTAAATTGTAATGGCAACTAGTTTTGGACAGTGTTGTTTTTAACAGAGCCATGGATTACATAATGACAAGCCCACTCTTGTACCTGCTTTACTATAAAGTAAGCCTCTTTGGCAACAAAGAAAACATTCAACAGGCCGGGCGCTGGTGGCTCACGCCTGTAATTCTAGCTACTCAGGAGGCTGAGAGCCGAGCATCGCAGTTCAAAGACAGACCGTGCAGGAAAGGCCGTCAGACTCTTATCTCCAATAAACCACCAGAAAACCGGAAGTGGTGCTGTGGCTCAAGCAGTAGAGCACTGGCCTTGAGCTGAAGAGCTGAGGGACAGCGCCCAGGCCCAGAGTTCAAGCCCCACGACCGACAAAAAAGAAAAAAGAAAGAAAACATGCAACAGAATGAAGAATCTACCTACCAAATAGGCTAAAATATTTATGAATTTTGTGTTTAATAATGAGTTGCTTTACAAAATATATAAAGGACTCAACTCAATATCAAGAAAACAAATCACCTGAATTGGGGCACAAGCAGAGGATCGGGATAAAAATTTATAGGAAGATAGATAAATGGCAAAAAATGGTTGAAAGCACTAATCTTCAAGGAGATGCAAACTGAAAACACATATGACCTATTTCCTAAGCCTATTCACATGGATATTATCCCTGTCAATAGAGCAATATTGACAAGGATTAGAAGGAAAGAGAACACTACATACTATTTGTGGAAATAAAAAGCAGTGCAGCTAATGTGGAAAACAGTACAGAGTCTCTTAATCGTTCAGAGTGTGTGAATAGTGGCGATTTGAAATTTTTTTTTAATTGTGAAAATACTGTACAGAGGGGTTGCAATTACATGGGCAAAATAATGAGTACATTTCTTATCAAGCATTGTAGCCTCTGCCTTTGTTTCCCCTTCCCATCCCATCCTCCCTCGGCCCCGACCCAACCCTCTCCCCCCCCCCCACCAAAGTTGTAAAGTTCCTTTTTGACATACAACTTTTATGTCTCATTGTTGCAATGGGTCAACCTGTATCCCTATTTAAACGATTTGTTTTTTCCCTTCCCCTCCACCAATTATAACAACAGATGCTGGAGAGGATGTGGACAGAAGGGAACCTTACTTCATTGTTGGTGGAAGTGTAAACTTGTTCAACCACTTTGGAAAGCAGTATGGAGGTTCCTCAAAAGATTCCACATAGAGCTCTCCTATGACCCAGCAATCCCACTTTTGGGCATTTACCCAAATGTTCACAAACAAGACCACACTAAAGCTACCAGCACAACTATGTTTATTGCAGCATTATTTACTATAGCTAAGATATGGAACCAACCCAGATGCCCCTCAGTAGATGAATGGATCAAGAAAATGTGGTATATATACACAATGGAATTCTATGCCTCCATCAGAAAGAATGACATTGCCCCATTTGTTAGGAAATAGAAAGACTTGGAAAACATTATATTAAGTGAAGTAAGCCAGGCCCAAAGAAACATAGGTCCCATGGTTTCCCTTATTTGCAATAACTAGTATATGTCTGAGTCGAGCAGAAAAGGTCAGATAAGTTGATGTTAGGGAAATGAACCCTAAGATATGTACTCAAATGCTTTTTTCTTCCATGCGATTGTTTCTAACACATTTATAAGATTATTTCTTTGTTGCTTTGTATGTCCCTCCCCCACGGTATAACCCCTTTCACTATTTGACATTTTGGATGTCAAAATCTTTATTGGGAAAGTCTGTCCTGAGCATTATAGAATGTTTACAGTAACCTTGGCCTTAACCACTAGATGTCAGTAGCATCCTCCCTTGGCAACCAATAAGGTGTCTAGGACAGTAGCCGTGGTTCTGGGACCCAGGTAAAGAACTTGGTCTGATGCAACGTTAAAGGAGCTCTCATGTTGACTGACTAAACACTCTGTAATTGCACAGATAGTGGAACTGTCTGAGGCGCTTAAAACAGGAAAGGCAAATCCACATCTAGAATATTTGTAGAGTCAAAAAATATTAATTCAGAATTAATTGCTGCTCCTTACAGGGTAGAAGGAGACCAATGTACTCAATTTGCCACAAGGTGGTTGGTTGGGCTCCTGATGGAGTGGTGCTGTGTTTGAGGCTTCACGTTGGTGTCTGTTGCTAGCTCTGGGACACTTGGCAGGGGGTGGAGTTACATCAGCCTTAGTAAATAGGAGCTTGTGTGGTTGAGCCCATGCAAAAACTCCATCCCTGATACTGTGGTCACTCTATTCAGGTGTCCATTCAAACACTGGAGCCTCTGATGTCCGGGGATGGCTGACAAGGACTGACTAACGTTCTCTGCACTAAAAGACTGGGTTGTTTTTTTCATGGCTCAACCAGACTAAATGCTTGCCCTTGGACATTAGCATGCAATATGAAGATCTCCAAACTTTAGGCCCACTAGCATTGTTCCATCTGGGTTGGGTGCCTTGTTCTTAATCTTTCTTCCAAACTATTTGCCACCTACGAATTTGCATCTAGCTTGAGCTTGGACTATTTGTTTGCCAAAACAAAACCAAAACGAAACCAAAACACCACAGATAAATTGCTCATACCCTTAGGGTCTCTGCCTAGTGTCAAACTCCCTCCTCAAACGTGCCATACAGGCTACAATAAAAAGGCTGTAATGAAGTCCCTGTCCATTTTCAGACTATATACTAAGGTGACCATTGGCAAACCACGCTTTGGTTTTCCTGCCTTTGCCAGCTCTTAGAAGGACCCTTGTGCAGACCTGGCTAAATTGCTGATGAGGAGATGTATCACTTGACATGTGGTGGATGACAAGGAAACAAGGGCCACCAGCTGTGCTGTTACTTGGTCCTCTGCTGCTGCTTTTGGTGATCCTTGATGACCATATACATTGCCTTGGTCTGAAGGTATGGGGAGGCTGAAGGTGTGTAATCTGACCTCTTTTAGTCTTATTTTCTCATCTCTAGAATAGGAGGTCGAATGAAGTAAACTATTGCATCTCTTCCGATTGTAGTATTTTATTCAAGGAAGCACATGGGATTTTTAATGATGTTAGATGTTAACAGCGATTGTACCTTTGCTTTATGACCAAAGATTCATTACATAATCTTATAAATGAACAGTTTGAGTAGCTTTTTTTGGTCACTGCCCTGAACAATTATGTCATCATTACTATGAGACCAATGTTTTCTTTTTGTTTTTGTTTTTGTCGGTCATGGGGCTTGAACTCTGGGCCTGGGCGCTGTCTCTCAGCTCTTCAGCTCAAGGCGAGCGCTCTACCACTTGAGCTACAGCGCCACTTCCGGTTTTCTAGTGGTTTATTGGAGATAGGAGTCTCAGAGTCTCTCCTGCCCGGGCTGGCTTTGAACCGCGATCCTCAGATCTCAGCCTACTGAGTAGCTAGGATTACAGGCGTGAGCCACCAGCGCCCGGCGATAATGAGTACATTTCTTTCTTTCTTTTTTTTTTTTTTTTTGTCAGTTGTGGGGCTTGAACTCTGGGCCTGGGCGCTGTCCCTCAGCTGTTCAACTCAAGGCGAGCGCTCTACCACTTGAGCTATAGAGCCACATGAGACCAATGTTTTCAAAGCAAAGCAAATCCCCCAAACTCAGAATAACAACATTGTTTCAATTTTTTGCCATTCCGTTCCTTGTACTAACACCTACAAAAATTTATAAACCAATTTATAGCTCACTGTAAATATTTAGAATTACAGAATACAGAATTTCCACTGGAGAATCTCTAGAAGTGGCTATCTGAGCCTTCTGGCCACGTACAGATGCATCTAACAGGAAAATCTCAGTAACATTAAGTTCACTTGGGAACCTATGGTTTTGAGTACTTCAGTGCACTTTAGTTAAGTCTACAAGAACCAAGAATATTCATGAATGGATCTGCTAAAAGAGAAGTGAGAAACAAGATGCACTGTATTAATAAATTGCTCTGCGGAAGGGCAAGTCCTTTGTACAAGTACTTAAAGATAATAAAAACAGAACCCTTCAACTATGAAAGAAAAAAATGAGAGACGATTTTGCTTTCTTTCACATCACATCTGATTTCTTAAAAATAATCTACAAGTGACAGTCACTTAAAGCAGCTTACTTTAAAAAAATCTTAGACTATGAGGTACCTACAATTACACATAATTATCCTTTTAATTTTACTCTAACACATATGAGTCATTGGAAAATTACAGAAAAATTATTTTAACAAGTTAATTTTTCCATAAAAATGTGCAATTTGGTCCACAATTTTCATAGTGGTAGTTCTTTACAGTATCATTTATTTACTGCATTTCCTCTTTGAAAATTCCTCATTGAAAAATACAAAAGTAAGATATATTTATGGAAATTATATTTGAATATGGAGAGGCATATGAAGCAGAAGGGAAAAAGAGAAACATTCTTACTTCTACAATCATGAATCCATAATTATTGATCTCTTTGTGTACATTATTTCATGTAATATTAGCCTCTAGAACTTTTTTCCTGATACAATACTGGAACCATCCGATGCACCTCATTTTATAAACTGTTTTTCTCATTTGATAAAATATCATGAAAATCCATCTGTATCTATTCATATAATGAATCCAGGCATTAATCATTCCTTATAGTAACTTCAATCATCTACTCATATCTAAAAATCATATTTATGATTATGAATGATGTTCTAATAAACATACTCATTCATCTGTATGCATTTACATGATGTTTCTTTACATACATTTTTTGATCTATTGATCTATTTATTTATTTATTTTGTGCTGCTATACTCAGGCTTATACTCAGGGCCTAGGCACTGTCCCTCAGCTCTTTTTGCCAAGATGGCACTCTACTAATTGAGCCACATCTCTACTTCTAGCTTTTTGGTAGTTAACTGAAGTTAAGAGTCTCATGTACTTTTCTGCCTGGGCTGGCTTCAAACCATGATCCTCAAATCTTAGCTTCCTGACTAGTTAGAATTACAGGCGTGAGCCTCTGGTACCTGACTACATGATGTTTCTTTCGATTAGATTTCTACAAGAGCCACACTGAATCAAAAGGTATGAAAAATGTATTTTTGATATTTAATATCAAATTTCTCTCTAAATAATCCATTGAAATCATTAATTTAGTCATTGTGTGTAAAAGTGTTCCTTTTCCTACCAACCTTAGAAATGATCCATTTCCTTTTTTTTTTTTTTTTGTTGGTCATGGGGCTTGAACTTTGGGCTTGGGCATTGTCCCTTAGCTCTTCAGCTCAAGGCTAGTGCCCTATCACTTGAGTCACAGAGCCTCTTCCTGTTTTCTGGTGGTTTATTGGAGATAAGAGTCTCACGGACTTTCCTGCCCGGGCTGGCTTTGAACTGCGATGCTCAGATCTCAGACTCCTGAGTAGCTAGGATTACAGGGGTGAGCCACCAGCTCCCAATTTCAAAAATCAATTTTTAAAATATATGTTTGCTGTTATTACTGTGTTGCACATGTCAGGTAATGAGTACACTTTTTAAACAATGTCACCTTTTCCTTTGCTTTTCTCAAGTTTTCCTCTGCCCACAAACTCCACAGTTCATTTTCCACAGAGTGCATACTGATTAGCATGATTGCATTTGTTCATCCTTCCCCCTTTCTTTTTCACCCTCCTTTCCCCACTAAAAGAAAAAAAATGATCAATGCAAAACCAAACACCACTCTCAGCAATAGAAACAAAAGGAAGCAAATGTTTCCATTTCCTGGAAATTCAAGTTTGCATAATTTTATGAGTCCATTTAATTCCATTCCATAGTTAACAGTTGGTGGTCTGCTTGCTATCTGATTTTCTTTTCCATTTTACTTTTAAAAGAAGTCACAATTGCACAATTGGAGTATCACATCATATTCAATCCTTCTTTTCCACAATTTTTGTAATAGAAATAGCAGTTTGAAACTGTTTGACAATATATATTTCATCTACTGGAAATTCCATAAAAATTGCTTTCTACTTTTGGTCTAATTTTGGAGTGCAGGCTTTCAGGTTTAAATATTTTTGTGTTGGTGCATGAAAATAACATTATTTTGATTTGTACTTTTTGTGACTTTAGGAGTACAGTGCTCATTCTAGTTAAATTCCATCCTTCTCAAGAATCATCTTGAGGAGAAAACCTCAATGGCAAAGTGTGAACAAGCAAAGATACTGCCAATAACAGAGAAAGCTATTCCTATGATGTTGCAATTCTCAGAGCCAAGGAAAAAGTCCTGGATATTTTGGGATTGGTTTGTTCAAATATTGGATTTGAGGAAGTCTTCAGGTTCACATTTTTTTGTGTGGACTAGCCTGTCTTTGACTCTTTTCTCCTTATATAGAAATGGCTGAACTTGTTACATTTTCAAAAGAAAGAAAAGATTTTTCAGACCAAATCAAATTTTATGTTTCTGTTTCTCCCAAATTATTTTCAGATGCAAGAAAAAGCAAACCACACAGAAGAAGGGAATGCTGCAGTAAAGCTGGAATGCTAGTCCTCATCAGAAGGAAGGGAACAAACTGGATAATGGAACCACGAAATATGTGAACCACAAACAAGTGTCAATACACAAGTAGACATAACACACACACACACACACACACACACACACATACACAGAGGCCTGTTTTTTTTCCCCAGGAATTTACATCAGTGTACTTTTGAAACATCTATTTATACCCCCCAATAAAAGCATACAAAAAATTTACATTTCTTTACAGTTAAACTGCTTGGAATTACAAATTTTGTGAATATTTCATTAAAGCATATAAGGAAACAAGTTATATGAACATCCATAAATAATAAAGTTGAAAATAAATCTTTACCTAGGACTCAACCTTAAAATGTTTCCCTGTAAAATGTCTCTCCCCTGTCCTACCGGTTTCAGGCATGAATTATTTCTGTTACCGTCTATTATATATGCTAATTAATATCAAGGGCAGGAAGTTTTCATTAAATAAAACATTTTACCAAGTAAAAAGTTAGGGGTGAATGTACCCACAAGATCATCTTTTTCATGTTTGCAAAAAGAATTAGGGCAAAAGCTAGGCAACTAAAGCATAGCTGTCTAAAATCAAATAGTGGTATCCACAAGTTTCCATAAATTTTATAAACTCTCCAGATATGCATAAATTCAAGAATTTTAGCAAAACATTGACTTTTAATTTTTTCAGAGAGTTAAAATTTTCTCTGAGCTATGCAGTCTTTTTAGAAGCTTTTATAATAAAATGAAAACTTGATTTCCAAACCTTTTGAGTATAATTTGAGTGTAACTTTTTTGTCCTTTACTATCCATTGGGTTTACTTATAGATTTATAGGCACATTCTAATTATTACAAATGAGGTAAACCATGCAATCTATGTATCTTTGGGTCTGGCTTACTTCACTTAATATAATGTTTACAAGTCTTTCCATTTCTTTATGAATGGGGCAATTTCATTCTTTCTGATGGAAGCATAAAATTCCATTGTGTATATATACCATATTTTCTAAGTTTTGGTGAGTACCACTGCTATATTTGCTCACCCTTGTTCCACCTGTCCTTTGCCCTCCCTTGCCCTCCCAAATACAAACTAACAAACAACACAAAAGGAAAAGAATACAAAAGCAGCAAAAATAACAACTAAGAAATATCTCTTGTTTCCTTTTCTTGAAGTTCATTTCATGGACTTCTTTTATATGATCATATGCATAGAGCTACTGAGCCTTTGTTAACTCTTATGCACATCTTCCTTTAAACTCAGTGTGTGAATGGCTGGAGTCCTACATAATTTATCATGTCCCAGTGTGTGTGTGTGTGTGTGTGTGTGTGTGCGTGTGGGTGTGGGTGTGGGTGCACGCACGAATGCTCGTGCGTGCACACATATTATATACATATGTATATATATAATCATTCAGTGTGTTTACTTGTAGATTCATTGGCACATCCTAGTTTCCACAAATGAAGGAAACTATGCAGCCTATGTTTCTTTGGTTCTGGCTTATTTCACTTCATATAATTTTTCCAAGTCTTTTCATTTGCTAATGAATGACACAATATCACATTTTCTGATAGATAAGTAAAATTCCATTGTGTATGTATACCACATTTTCTTGATCTGTTCCTTTATTGAGGACTGAACTCAGGGCCTTGAACTTACCAGGCAAGCGCTCTTCTACTGAGCTAAATCTGCAACCCCTACAGAAAAGTTTTCTGAAGCTGAAGTTTCAGAAAGAAGAGAAAGATTGAGACGGAAATATTCAGAGTTAATAATTTCACATTGGTCGTCTAATATTATTATTACCTTTAGTCCAGCAAGTCCAACAAAATTAAGCAGGGTAAAGCACATACACATCACTAGGCACAATACAATGACAGCAGGCCACCTAAGACAAAGAGAAGGTCTTAAAGGAGGGATAAAATACCTTCAGCCAAAGGAAAATTATATTGAGGAGATTTATCAATTTTAACAAAGGAAACCAGAATATCTTCAAAGTCCTGAAAGAAAACAAATGTCAGTCCAGAGTTCTGTACTCAGTAGACTTGTCTTCTAAAGAATGAGACTGAAGTAAAGATCTTTTACATGTTCACAACAAAAGACACCTGGAATACTTTTTTTGAGATATAAACAAAATTATGAAAAGAATCCCTTATTTGCTTTCTGCTTTGTAGTTTACTGGTTGATCCATATTAATGTGGCAATATTGTTGCTCCAGCTGAAAGTTCCTATGTTTTTTGTAGTATTTATTAACTACTCAAAATAAGGAAAATAATATGTAATCAATTCAGCAGACTTGAAAGGTATTGAAAAACATGCCGGGGGAGAGGGGGATCAAACAATATCTCCTTTATCAGAGGTAATCACTAATAATATTTTGTTCTAAAGCCTTCCTGTAATTTTCATGGAATATGTCTTTTTGTAGTTTACTTTTCTTCTTGAAAATAGAGTGTAAGAAGACAACTATTTTAATCACTTTTATTACTACATTTTATTTATTTATTTATTTATTATTTTTTTGCCAGTCCTGGGGCTTGAACTCTGGGCCTGGGAACTCTCCCTGGGCTTCTTTTGCTCAAGGATGGTGCTTTACCACTTGAGCCACGGTTCCACTTTCAGTGTTTTCTGTGATTCATTGGAGAAAAGAGTCTCATGAACTTTCCTGCACTAGCTGGCTTTGAGCCCTGATCCTCAGATCTCAGCCTCCTGAGTAGTTAGGATTACATGTGTGAGCCTCCGGCACCTGCTCTCACTACATTTTAATGAGTAAATAAACCAATGTCATAAGAATGATGCTTAAATATTAACTCACTGCTTACCTACTTTAATAGTTTAGATTATTGTATACCAAATAGTTGGCCTTCCCTGCTCCTGCTTTGACAATTCATTTTTCTTACTTTGAGACCCAGAGAATTACCATAGATAGGGATTATGACATGAGACTCAATTTGCAAATACAAATTTCTTTGCACGAACCTCTGCATTTTCTGACTCCTCATATGTATGTCATATTCTGATAGTTTTGTTCAGTTGCCTCTTTAAAAGCCAAGTTAACTAATGAAAATACAGATCATCTTTGTCTTTCACAAACAAACCTACCTATCACAATGTTAACTTCCAATTCTCTTTTTCTGTCTTTGATCATTTTTGTAAATGATGATAGCAAAAGACAGAATGTACTGTGAACAAGGAGGTGAAAAAATGTTATAGAAGCTAGAGACTAATGTTACTGTCCGATTGAATTCCATGCCTGACTCTCTTTTTATTTTCAAGAAGTATAGATGGAGAGAGGTAGTTATTATGGCCATAGTTGAAATGCATAACATAAGGAAATACACCTAGTTTAGCTAACAACCCAAACTTGGAGAAGATGGTGAGAGCTGAGAGAGAGAGAGAGGGGAATGTGTGTTCCAAATAATGCTTAAAGCAGTATAAGCATAAAGTCTCATGAATGCAGGCATCAATCTGTTTGAATTTCTTTCCCTTTTCCAGAAGAAGGTTGTGTTCATGCCTCATTCATGACAGCACCCTGGTAAAATTGACCCACACAAAGTGGGGGAAGAAATACTTTTGCCATATGATTCTGATTTGCTCTGAATATATCAGGGACATGTGAGGACAGTATGGGATTTGTAGATATATCTGAGTTCTCCTTGAAACAGCTCAGGCTGAGAGGTGTAGGCCTGGGTCATAACCAACTATTTCTCAGTTCCTAAGAACTGCCTAAAAATATGTGTTCTTTCACACACAGACACGTAAAGACCATGTCTGTGGAATTCTTCACCCCAAGGAGTCTCAAATCTCCTTGATCCAAAATCATTTGTCTATAGTATGTCATAATGAAGGCAACAATGGAGTACTAGTCAGTTTGTGCTCACAAAGATAGAAAAAAATCACAGTCTTCACAAACATTTCCATGCATTCCCAGAGTCTTTTTATTTTTAAATATATATTTTTATTGTAAAGATACCATATAGAGGGGTTACAGTTACATGAGCAAGGTAACAAGTTTATTTCCTAAAAAGCATTGTTACTTCCTCCTTTATTTTTTCCCCTACCATCCCTTTCCTCCCCACCTGCCCAACTTCCCCCCCCCCAAGTTGTAAAGTTCATTTTCAACATAGTGACTTGTACATCTCATTGTTACAATGGGCCATTCTGTATTCTTATTTCAGCATTTTGTTATTTCCCTTCCCTTCCCCAAATTAGAAAAAATGAACATACAAGATGCAGGATACCGGAATCAAACATAGTGACAACAGGGGTTATACCATGAGGGAAGAACATACAAAGAAACAAAAAATAATCACATAGTACATTGTAAGTCCATTAAAAAGAATGACAAAAAGATAAAATCTCTTGTGTCCCTATCTTGGGGTTCATTTTGCTTCGCACCAGGTTATCTGGTCATATGTACATAGCTTTTGACCTCTTCTGCTTGTCCTAGATATACTAGTTATTCCAGATAAGGAAAACCATGGGGCTTATGTTTCTTTGAGTCTAGCTTACTTCACTTAATATAATTTTTTCCAAGTCTTTCCATTTCTTAACAAATGAGGCAATATCATTCTTTCTGATGGAGGCATAGAATTCCATTGTGTGTGTGTGTGTGTGTGTGTGTGTGTGTGTGTGTGTGTCTGTCTGTCTGTCTGTCTGTCTGTCTATCTGTCTGTCTGTCTGCTTCTGTGTCTGTGTCTGTGTGTGTGTATCATATTTTCTTGATTCATTCACTTACTGAGAGGCATCTAGGTTGGTTCCATAGCTTAGCTATGGTGAATAATGCCGTGATAAACATAGTTGTGCTGGTAGCTTTAGAATGGCCTTATTTGTGATCATTTGGGTAAGTGCCTAAAAGTGGGACTGCTGGGTCATAGGGAAGTTCTATGTGGAGTCTTTTGAGGAACCTCCATACTGCTTTCCAAAGTGGTTGAACAAGTTTACACTCCACCAACAGTGCAGTAGAGTTCCCTTCTGGCCACATCTCCTCCAGCATCTGTTGTTATTAGATTTCTTGATTATAGCCATTCTAACTGGGGTGAGGTGGTATCTCAATGTTGTTTTGATTTGCATTTCTTTTATGGCTAGAGAGGTTGAGCATTTCTTCATGTCTATTGGCCATTTTATTTCCTCTTCAGAGAAGTCTCTTTAAGTATTTAGCCCACTTATTAATCGGGTGGTTGTTTCTTTGAGGATTTGTTGTTGGGGGATTTAATTTTTTGAGCTCTAAGTATATTTTAGATAAGAGACCCTTGTCTGTTGTATGGCTAGTGAAGATCGTCTCCCATTCTGTCCCAGAGTCATTTTTGGAGATATTCTATTAGCCAGATGCAAATACAGTCTACTGTAGTCAGCTAACTTTGAGATAACTCTCCTCTCACACTGCTGACCATAATTACTTCCTGCTACAGGGACACTACTTGCCCTGAAGGTAAATCTTTCTGTAATTTTTTCCATATTGATGTCCATGTATGTGATGTAAAATGGGATTTCTCAAAGTAAAAAGAATTGATGCTATCTATGTATATAGATAGATCTAGAGAGATAGCTATAAATTATGAATAAAAACAATTTCTCATATTTCTTATTGCATGCTTCTTCATGGTAGTCTAGTTCTATCCCATGAAACCGATGCCAGGAGATTTGGGTGACAATACAAATTTTGTAATTTCTACATATGTCAAAGAACCTCAACTGGTTGAAACCAGTCCATAGTTAAAAAAAATAATTGGCTACTATAGCCACACTTTTAAAAATGCCATTTTCTAGAATTCATTGTAGAACCTGCTACAATTTTTTTTTACTTATGTGCACAGTAGATTTTTATCCCAAGTGAGTGAGACACATAAAAAATAGCATTTTGTAGAAATCACACTCTATTTTTAATATCAAACTTTTCAAGACCCATTTAATTAAAACAAACAGAAAAGAAAAGACTTTTCTGCGAACTCACAGTCTGATAAGTGGCTGGCGCCATTTCTCAATGTAATCTTAATAAAATATGTCCCATATCCCAAGGAGATTTTATGAAAAGTACAAAATAATTTCAAACATTCTTCTCATACTAGTTTTGAGGTAACATACATATACCCATAATCCTGCAACACACATAGCAATATGCACACATACATATAATACACACATGCATACATGAATACATGCATGCATACATGCATACATACATACACATATATACACATAGAAAGACACTGGAGCCTATACATTACCTAAAAGTGTTTGTTATACAAATAAAACAATGTGTTGTTGCTTCTCTTTATCTTGGATTTAGACATATTACAATTTCAGCTTTTCAATAAAATGTTGATAGTGAATTAAGCTTTTATATATTCTGCACATTAAGTTCTTTCAGAAAGTGCCAAGTTTCCTCTAATATTTCCAGTATGCTGAGAGAAAATTGTTCCAGCTAGAACGTGCTAAGGGGATGGAAGTGGCGTCCATGCAGGGCATATTTCAGCTTTTTCCAAATAACATTCTTGTAGAGATTAGAGGATAATCTGGCAGCCAGACTCAGCCAATTAAAACAGTAATTGAAATGGATGAAAATGTTTTTGTTGGCAAAATGTCTTTAATGTCTTTATTTTGCTTCATTTTGGGTTTCCTTGAGTAACAAAAATAGGGTCAATCATAAGACTCAGTTTATTTTCTTGGTTATCTTTTCTCATCATACAGAAAAGGGCTGTTGTAGAGCTTAATTTTTTTAATTTAATTTTTATTGTGACTTAATTTTAAAAACACAAAGACTATGGTATAGGCTGAGAGGAGGGCAGGCAGGAGGAATCACAAAGTGAGCCTCAAAGCAATGTAAGCCTCCTCTGAGCACAGACTATGTGAGATCTTTGTTATACACTGTGAGGATAAAATGAGGGAGGAGATTCAAGATGAAGTATATAAGAAGCAATCTTTTAAGATGTCAGCTTAAATTTCCTCAGGCTGGTTAATAGGTACTTAAAAGTTGAGATATAATTTTAACATATCTAACAGAAAGCATTAAAATCAATTTATATATCATAATTTCATTTTACTAAAGTCGGTTATGTGCCATCAAATATGTAATAATCATCTCTAGGATGAGAGAATATCTGATTTTAGGGTTTTCCAATTTCCATGGTGTGAACATTCTGCTGTACCAATTTCATCCTACTCAGTTGACGTTGTTAGATCTATAGTTAGGATAGAAAGCTACAATCGAATTTTGCAAATCATTCTGCTGTATCAATGATTAAAGATGTAATTTTATAAAGGGAGACATATGAAAAAGCAATCTACGTTGACATCAAGCAAAAATACTAATAGAGGAAATTAGCAGGCAAAGATGAGCATAAGACAAATTAATCTAGGTTTCACTAACTAAAATGGCAGAACTCAGAAACTCCAGAGCATCAAATGGGTTTACAAAACTACTTTTCTATGACAACTCAGACTTCTTTTCCTTAGAATCCTACCTTTTTCATCAACATCTCTATGAAACTCCTCTGGACAAAAATATTAGTATCCCATTGGAATGGAGACAATTTCAAAATATTATATACTACATACTAACTCTATATACTAACTCTACATACATGGGAGTCAAGGGGAGTTTCCATATTCAAATATACTAATGTCTTGGACCCACTGATTTTTGAGCCAATTAAATTAGAATATTTGGAGTGGGGTAAGCACTGATAATTTTGGAAAGCGATCACAAGTGTTTGATGTGAAGACATAGGCTGTTATATCCTACTAGTTTATGTGAGCCACTTGCACACATCCTACTGTAAGAAAAAGCTGAAGACATTAAATCATCCTAGCTGATTTTCCAAACACCAAGTCATCACCATTAGCAGCTGCATTGATCTAACTTCTATCTGCGAATCTTGGAAAGCTGTACTTGGTGTGCAGAAATCTATGCCACCCTCAGGCAACACTGAACAAGGCCAAGAACAGCAAGAAGCGCAACAAATAGCAGCTGTGGTTCTTTGCGTGTGTGGTACCATTTAGGCTAATGCCCAGGATATCATATCATTTATTCAAAAGGTACAGCTGCACTAGCTGGCACACCACTGAAGGCAGCAAAAACACAGAAGGCAGAAACTGGCAGCAATCCTTGCCTTTTCCCACACCCACTCGACTTCTGACAGTACTGCTCTGGGCCATATTTATAGGAAAGTATGGCCAGTACTTGGGCAAAACATGCAATACAATTCAACTGAAGCCTAGTTGTCATCCCTTGACTCTGACTGGAAAATCTTCCCCATAGGTATAGCTAAAATAATGAGCATTATTAGTTTGCCTTAAGTTCCAGAGGCCTCAAATAGCTTATCAGTTGGGGTCAGTTGGGGTTGAGGTGATCTAGCATGGACTCCATTGGGAGGCTTTGATTTTCACTATTATTCTGCAGCTCGACAAGCAGCTGCAGTCTGGGTATATTCATTCCAGGGCACAAACTTGAAGGGGCAGGAACAGCTTGGACAGAAAGTTAAGGTACAGGCGCAATCAGAAATGCACAGAGCTTTTAAGGGCTTGGCTCAGGACTGGCAAAGTATCACTCCTGTTTATATGTTCTTAACCAAAACAAGTCACACAGCCAAGCCTAAACCCAAGCAGGGGAGAACCACAATTTTTCCATATAGAGACCATGGCCAAAGGCCATGATGAGGTAGCTGAGGTACAGGTTTGTTTTTTTAAAATAAGCAAACATTAGGTGATCATTAATCTAAAATAACTGTTATTTGAACATGTGGACACTATTATGCAGGCATACTGTGTAGATTGTGTTCTGTACTTTTAGAGGTGTCTGTTGTAGTGATACTTACTGATTGAGGAGTGGATACAAACTACCTAAACCATCTTGCCATGGTCCTCCTTGGAGATTACCTGCAGAATGTGTCTATGAGGAGAACTTAGAAACAATACATGTCAAGATATATTAACCAACTCTGTAGACCCAAAAGCTTCAATTACAAGGGGCTTAAAATGTAGAGATTAAATTTTGATGTAAAACTCAATGGCTGTTCCCTTCTTTCGTTCAGGTTTGAGGCCTGTGGAGGAAGAGACACCACTGGGGCAGGATAATGATGTGCACCTGTCCATTTGTATCTCAGAGCACATTTGGCAAAGAGTTCTACAGACCTGAGTGGGGAAGGAGCCATTACTACTTGCCTTGTACCGACGGGCTATGGTGGAACTGGTGCAATCAGCAGACTTGGAGTTGACAACTGACTGGGGAGATCTCTTGTGAGCGACTAGGTTGTGCTGTCAGCTGATGGTGATACAGGAACAATGGGGGAAGTTTCCTGCGATTCTTAAAGATTACTGAGTTGTAAATTTCAGTGGCTTTCTCTGGCCTCACCTCACCAAGGGACTTTTCAATGCCCAATTTTCTATGAGTAAATCTCCCAGTTGAGGTAAATAGTTCATTACTCTAGGTAATTAACGCTTCCTCAGTTGATAAATATTGAAAGCGTGAAAACAGAAGAATGACAATTATGGCAATTTTGCTGAAGTGGTGATTACGTTACAGATATCTTCAGAAATTAAAAATTCATAAACAGAAAATGACAGCCCGATAACACTAACCTAGACTTCAAGGTGTCTTCAACAAAAATGAAGATGTTGGCCCAACAAATACAGAAGAAAAAGGTATGTTTTACTGTGAAAGAGAGAATGTTGCTGTTTTTCTTTTTTTAAAAAGGGATACACTTTATTGCGGTATGATTGACATTGGATTAACTGCAGATATTTAATATATAAAACCTGAATTGGAAATAATCATGCCTTTGTGAAATAATTAAACTATTTCAATCTATGCCATAAACCTATGCACCACTTCCAAAAGTTTCTTCCTGGAATGTCTATCATCTCTCTGTGTCTCTCTGACTCTCTCTATCTATTAATGATAATAACAATATTCAACATTAGAGCTACCCTCTCAGAAATGTTTCAAGTATACAATTAAGCACTATTATCTCTAGACACTAGGCTGACCAGTGGATCTCTAGGGCTTATTCATCTTACAAAACAGAAAGTTAGTACACTTTGACTAAGCTCTCCCTATTTCCTAGACCATCCAGATCTTGGATCACACACAAGTGAAATCTCTGCTATTATGTTGCGATTTCTCCTTTGATTTGTCCAGGTCACAGAAAGATGTCAGCCCAAGTGTAGAATAAATGGAGGTTGTGTTCACAAGGTCACAATCTTCCCATCAGTACAGTTTTACATTCTATCTGTTAGCTTGTCTTCCAGTGGCAGCTCATCACACCCAGTCCTTCAGTACTTTATATTCTCTTTATATTCTCTCTAGAAAAAAAAAGGTGACCACACAAGGATGCACATGCTCATAAAATCTCAAGGCTACAGGTAAGATTACCTAAAGCAGCACATGCCTACATGACTCAAGGTTGCATGGGTATATGGAAGCAGTTGAATTATCATTCTGGAAAAGCCCAATGCTTTCTGAGAATATGAAGACACCTGACTCCATTTACACTACAGCTACTATGAATTTTACAGATCTTAGGTTTCACATATAACAGACCATGGCATAATTATTTTCTGTCCTTGGCTTATTATTTTTACCATAAAATCCTCTAAGTTCATTCTCATTGTTACCAAATGGCATGATTTGCATCTATTTTAAGCTGGATAGAGTAAGATCTCATTTTGTATATATATACCACATCTTTTTTTGACTCATCTCTCAGTTGACATTTTGTTCATTTCCATAACTTGGTTATTTAAATAAAGCTACAGTAGAAATGGTATGCATATCTCTCTGAGATCTTAATTTTCAAATTAAATTGACTACATATCTACAAGTCAGATTGCTAGATCATTTAATAGTTCTGTTTTTAGTTTTGAGAAACTCCCAAACTATTTTCCATGGCAGCTGTACAATCTATATTCCCAGCAGTGACATTCAAGGTTACCTTTGAAGGGTAAACCAAAGGAGGAGGCTGCAATGCTTGGTAAGAAATGTATGCATTATCCTGCCCATGTAATTGTAACCCCACTGTACAGTATGTTCACAAATAAAAAATAAATAAATAAATTAAAAAAAAAGGTTACCTTTGCTCCTTATCCTTTCTAATGCTTTCTACTTGAAAAAAAATATAGCAGTCATTGTCACAGGGATAAGGTGAAATCTCATTGTGGTTTTGATTTGAATTTTCCTACTGTATAGTGATAGTGACCTTGTTCTTATATACCTCTTGACCATTTGTAGAGGATGCTATTCTTGACTTTCTCTTAAAAATATACACTGAAGACTGTTTATGAAAAACTAGACAGTAGCCATTAGTAGAATCAAGGAACTAAGTGTGTTCATCTTAAATTGGCTGATAGTTCTAGTCACCATGTAACAAATTTAGAAAGCAAAGCTCATTACCTCTGTTTTGTATTTATTCAACAACTGTGTCTTGATTCTAAGTACTACTAGGTAGTAGTAGGTACAGAGAAAACAGTGAACAACCCAGATAAATTCTTGCAGCTTAGTTTGACTGTTAGGATATAAGCAACTAGGAAATTAAATATACACAGTTCACTGTATTTAATAAAGTGAGAAATGCTATGAGATGAGATATAACATGGATATGAGATTATGAAATATAAACCTGGCATTTTAAATAGGGTAGCAAACTTAGGCCCTGTTAAAAAATATTGAGTCAGGATGATGATAAAGACAAGATTTATCTAGTCATTAGAAATTGGTTTTGCAAAGAACTTAACACTAGGACAGGTTCAAGGAAGGATAAGAAAAGTTTTGCTTCAGTATCAAGTTTCTGTGACAAAAGAAGAGAAAGAAATGGTGGAGCAAATAATCAATGGAAGAGTTAAATTTAATTGGCTAACTAGCAACAGAGGAAAGTGTAGGTATTTCCAGTTGTTTGGGGTTTAACATTATTTATTTAATTAGCTAGTTAGTTAGCTAAGTGGGTAGTCAGATAGCTATCACAAGAATGTTATATATGTTATATACACACACAGTATGTACTTTTTTCTTTTTTCTTTTTTTTAATTTAATTTTATTTTATTAGTATGTACTTTTTAATCTCCAATGATACAAAGGAATGTGCAATGAGAAGTAAGCCTTTGCGTTGCCCTGACAGAGTATCAGCAAGCTCTCCCCAGAAGAAACAATGTGACCAGGTCTTCTATGTACCTTTCCCTGGGCATTCCATGACTTCTTCCAGTATACTCTCCCATCTGAGGTAATTTGGAAAACTGGAGTGAACTATTGGGGCCTGGACAAAGTTTGCTTTCACAGATGCAAGTTTATCTTTGTACTGTAATTCTAGTTGCCCAAAGAGCAACCAAAGTCCTACTCATCCCTGATGGGTGAGGTAGACTCTATCTTGTGAAGTCACCAAGTCACCTCATGAAGAAGCACCTGTGTGGGGCCATTTTTTTTTCCTTTCTGAGAGCTATTTCTGTTCTTACACCAAGAGGAAGATTCCATGGCTGTCATTACTCGTCTGTCATTTTCTCCCAAGGATAAGGAATGATTTCACCCAGCATTTGAAAACAGGTGTAATGAAGTGAATAAAAACAAACTGTAGGCAAAATAAATAAATAAATAGAATAATAAAGTGAAAAAATAAGTGGAAAGTTTCTGTGCTTCACCAAAGGATATAGGAAGGGGACAATAGGTTCTTTGTATAATACTTATAAGAGACTCAAGTTTTTCCTCTAAGTGCAGCCAAACTATGTGTAATATATACTTCAGGCTTTCAGGCATTTCCTTGTAGGTAAATAAACATCAAGCCACAAAATCTTCCATGTTTCCTTGATGTTACAGCTGGCATTTTGTTTTTATCAGAGGCAACCGAGTCTGAGTCTGTTCTGTGAGATCGTCTGTATAATTTTCTAATAAAAGCAGGGCACGTTACATAATTATAATCTCTAACTTTCCAATTTTAGGATCGTTTTCCCTTTGGAAAGATTCCTAAGACCTAGATTATAGCTCAACAATCATCTTTGTAAAATTATTACTAGTTTGCATAGATTTCTTAGTATGGGTGGTTCTAGGATGATGCTAAATTATCATCATTATCAGGAAACGAAGCCCCTGAACCCTCAGCTTGATGAGACAATGTCTTATTTCCAAAGGGTATGGAACTTTACCTAGCAGAGAGTTGATGAGTAATTTTTATTTCCAGTTGGTTAGGACATGGAATCAGATATTTGGCCAGACATTATTCTTGATAGTACTGAAAAAGCATTCTTAAAATAAGATTTGTTAAGTGGATAGATTTTGAGCAAAGTAGATTATGCTCCACTGTATCCATAAGATTCATTCAGTCAGTTGAAGACCTTAAAAAACAAACATACAGGGGCTGGGAAGGTGGCTCAGTGGTAGAGTGCTTGCCTCACATGTATGAGGCCCTGGGTTTGATTCCTCAACACCACATAAACAGAAAAAGCCAGAAGTGGCACTGTGGCTCAAGTGGTAGAGTGCTAGCCTTGAGCTGAAGAGCTGAGGGACAGTGCTCAGGCCCAGAGTTCAAGCCCCAGGACTGACAAAAAATTAAAAAAATATAAAAACAAACAAACAAAAATCCACCAAATTCCCAAACCAAAAAAAGAATTGTTCCATTAGATGGACAGTTTGTATTTGTGTTCAAATTTTAATTATTTTTCTGGACTCTAGAGTTCTAGCCTATTCTGCAGATTTTGGACTTGCTAACTCTATAATCAGGTTAGCAAGTTACTTAATTTTTTCTTTCTCCCCTCTTTCTCCTTTCCCCTCACTCCTCCATTAAACTACTCAAAAAACCTGGAAGTGGTACTGTGACTCAAATGGTAGAGCACTCACTTGCCTTGAGCAAAAGAAGCTCAGGGATAGTGCCCAGGCCTAGAGTTCAAGCCCCAGGACTGACAAAAAAATAAAGAAGGGAGGGTGGGAAGGAAGGAAGGAAAGAAGGAAGGAAGGAAGGAAAGAAGGAAGGAAGAAAGGAAAGAAGGAAGGAAGGAAGGTATGAAGGAAAGAAGGAAGGAAGAAAGGAAGGAAGGAAGGAAGGAAGGAAAGAAGGGAAGGGAAGGGAAGGGAAGGGAGGGAGAGAGCGAGGGAGGGAGGGAGCGAGAAGAAAGAGAAAGAGAGAGGGAAGGGAGAGAGGGAAAGGGAAGAGGCCAGAAGGCAGGAAGGAAGAAGAAAGAGAGAAATAAACAAAAGAAAGAGGAAGGAAGAAAGAAAAAGACTCAGAGAGAGAGAGAGAGAGAGCCTATACCATAGAAATTTAGAATATTGAATGTCACCTAAGATTAGGCAGTACCACTCATTCCAAGGACTACAAAACTCAAGTGTAGTAAAGTTAGGTATAAATCTGAAGAGATGAAATACAACTTTTTCCAAGAGAAGTTGAGAAACTGGAGATTTCCTATCAGAGAAGTCTCTGTGTTGGAGAGGGGAGCTGTCTGGGGAGCTGCCGTAAAAAGCTTCAAGGCTGGGCTAAGTAAAAGAAAAAAATGTTGCTGGATCTCAACTAGAAAGCCTTAACTTTCTTAATGAGAAGAAATGATCTCATATAAGCAGCATTTCCTCTTTTGTACTTTGCCTAAACTATTCTTCCAAATTGTGATATTTAGCCACACCAAGCCCCAGGAGGGCTCATATTTCTGTCTTAGTACTGCTCATGTAATCAACAAAATTCTCAAAAAAGTATTTCTAGAATGTCATCTGCAGCAGCCCAGAAAAGTAGACACGAAAGTACATCACGAATAGATTTATATTATTAGTGAAAGTCTGGTGTAGAAAACACACTGAATGAGAGGCAAAAGAGGGCTGTGTTTTAGGCCGAGCTCTTGTTAGCTACCAAGCAAAGACTCTCTGTGTTCATGAGTGAAACATAGGAAATGGAAAGGATTCCTTATGTACCTTCCAACTTTATTATGTAGATGAAATCTGGATCCTACTAAGGCCTGATCAGGAAGAATGATATTAAACAACAGTATGTAATGTGCAGGGACACTTTTCGACTCATTTTTGCTCATTAGTGGATCTCATGTCTTGAAGAAAACCCTTACTGATTTTTCACATATTTTTTATTATCTTTAAGTAGTTGTACAAAGGAGTGCCATTTAGAAGAAAATCTTGAAAAAAAATAACTTTGTCGCTCATCTCTAGTCAAGACCAATCTTAATCACTCAAATGGGCTCTTGAAGATAATATGGAAGACTTTCCCCAATAGGTAAACATGTTTCTTTTATATCCTAATCCCAAGAGTTCTTCCTTTACATCTTACCTATCCCTCCTCCCCCCACTAGATTCCAAATTACTGTCTTATTATGCTCTTGGCTGAGAAGGGGAGAGAAAAAAATGAGCAAGCCATGCAGGCCTATCTATTAATCTGAGCCTTGGTAAATTTGTTTGCACCTGAGTTTCTGTAGTCTTACATTGCATTCCAATGAAATGATAGAACCCAATCCCCCGGTGGAATGTTCTTTTTCAGGTCTAAAATGCCTGGATGATAAAGGCTAACAGGCTGGCAGGAATGCAGAGCAATTCTTGATAGTGGCCACAGGAGAGAGCATTGTTTTCTCTTGCTGATCAGTCTCTTCATATCCTAAGGTGGCTCTTGACACACTGCTCTCTGAAGCTCTAAATTTAGAAACCTTAGTCTAATTCTTCTAAAATGAAAAATAGGCTTGGGCCATTGTAGTTAAAATATCTGATACTACTACTAGAAAGTCTCATTTTCTAGCAGTGTTCCACTGCTGGATAGAAGGAGCAAACAGAGATAGGATTGAACACACTGCCTTCTACAGCTGCTGGTTCCACATTTGTTTATTCAACTAACTGTGGAATGGAAAATCAGGGGGAAAATATATCTATACTGCACCTGTTCAGAAATTGTTTTCCTGTAATTATTCTCTAAAATATATAAGATACATTATATTAGATATTATAAGTAAACTAGCTATAATAAAGTACATGAATAATGTCCTTAGATTATATCAGAACATTTTATATAAGGACTTGAACAACCCACTGATTGTGCTTTCCATGGAAATATCCAAGAAGATAGCCATAATAAAACTGTCACTAGTATACCCTGCTTTCCATAAAGCAATTTCTTTATATATCCCTTATTTTTGGGGGGGTGTCCGGTCGTGGGGCCTGAACTCTGGGCCTGGGCGCTGTCCTTCAGCTCTTCAGCTCAAGGCTAGTACTCTACCACTTGAGCCACAGCACCACTTCTGGCTTTTTTCTTTTTTGCTTATGTGGTGCTGAGGAATCAAACCCAGGGCCTCAGGCATGCAAGGCAAGCGCACTACCACTGAGCCACCTTCCCAGCCCCTATATCCCTTTTAAAGATGAAATAAAAAAGGTGGAATAGCCAAATGATGACAGTAGTAAAGGCACATTCAAAAATGAACACACTGAGCCAGGCATGGTCACACACACCAGAAATCCCAATTACTCAGGAGGTAGAGGCAGGATGGTCAGAAATTTAAGGCCAGGCAGGTGGTTAACCAGAAAGCAGCAAGCCTCAATAACAAAGTACAAACAAAAGTGCTGGTGGGTAGCTTAATAGAGGTCCTGGGTTCAATCCCCTACCCTATACTGAACAAATTTTTTTAAAAAAATTAACTCGCTGAACAATAGACAACGCAAGGCTAATAGATTCTTTGATTTATATTTATTTAGGACAGAGTCCTGTAGGATTTTGAAATCTGCAAGCAGGTTTACTTTGCTGACAGAATACATGTGGGTGTCCCTTGAGAGGCATGGATGAGGGAAAAATTGGTATTCCCTGAGGATAGCTTTTCCCTGCCTCTCCAGACTGGTCCAGATGTGTGAATCAGTGTCAGGGTGGGCGGACCTGGCTTTCCCTTCACTAGGCAGATGGACTGTAGGCTGTGATTAAGAAGGCATCATCTGTCAGCAGAGGTTCTGCACTGGGTTTCCCATCCACTTCCTCGCATGACTCATTCTGTGATGCCACATCCAATGTTTATGACCTAACAATTGATCACCATGAAAGGAGCACAAACCCCAGACTGTTAGAGCAAAACCAGCAGAGAAGGGCTGGATGGCGGAAGAAAGAGAGAAAGAGGGCCCTTATTCACAGAGCCCACAAGTCAAGAGCGAACACCCCATTTCTTTTGTGGGCTGTTCCCAGAGTTCCCTGGTACTTTGGGGCTTATTAACGAACCCAAATAAGGATTTAGGGCGACCAGGTACAAACACATACCAGGGCATTGAGAAGCAAAGAGGCAGGAGGAAGAAGGGGAAATGTGTAGGTAGCGATTTAATGAGGGGTGGATTACAAATTCAGTTTCCTTACCTTCTTGCCAGGCTGTGGCAACAGATTAAAAGAGAAAAATGTGCTAACTGCCAAGAGAGAGATGAAGATCCCCCCAAATTCAACTTTTCAAACAGTCTAATGGTGCCTTCAGGGAGGGTCAGGTGAGCTCAGGCAACCCTCCCGCCTCCCGCCCTTTCCAGGGAGAGAGAGGCCAAAATGCAAAGGACAGCCAATGGAAACGAGCGCTTTTTAGTAAAGATCTCCATATTTAATAGTGGGAATGGCTCGGGAGGTCTTGGCACAGACATTGGAACCAGATGAGGACTTTGGTGGCGTGGTCAAGGTGAAATGAGTCTGACTTCCTGGCTTGCCCTCCCCAGACAAATAATCAAAAGGAACAGCCTTCCGAATCCTACCCTAAACAGCTCAGTGACCAGAGTCTCCTGGTAGTGCCTGCGGCTTACAAGTAATGCAAGCGTCTTTTTATAACTGTTGAGGTTTAATTTAAAAGGGAGCTCAGAATCAGTGGTAAAGGGAGGGAACTCTTATGACCTACAAACCATTTGAAAAGGGGAAAAAATCATAAATACCAAGAAGTCTGATTATTTGAGTGTCTCTTAAAGTCCAATAATGACCTTCTTCATGTTCAGCTTCTTTCTTTCTTTCTTTCTTTCTTTCTTTCTTTCTTTCTTTCTTTCTTTCTTTCTTTCTTTCTTTCTTTCTTTCTTTCTTTCTTTCTTTCTTTCTTCCTTTCTTCCTTCCTTTCTCTTTTCTTTCTTTCTTTCTTTCTTTCTTCTTTCTCTTTTTCTGGACCTGACTCTTCCTGACAAATTTGCAGGCATCAGGGTCTGTCTGGAATTTATTCCAAGTTGGAAGGATATGTTTTTTCCCCTTGACATTTTGCAGCTGAGACAGCCTCAAGCAGGAAGCTGAGGAGCGTAACATTACCAAATATGTCCTTTCTCCTGCCCATATATTTTATTTCCACAGGAAAAGAAGGCAGATACAGGCCAAGGACAGCTGGCCAATAAGAACACAGCCAGCAGACCTCTCCTGGCAGTGGGGGAATTGATCACAGGCCATTTTTCACCAAAAATAAAGGAAACTGTTCTAGGGTTCTAGGGACCTCAAGTTGAATGTTGTGCTCCACTGGTGGAAGAAGTCTGATGTTTTCCTCCAAGCTGCCCTCTGAATTTTAGGGGAATAGTTTATCACCGTATTTGTCTTGTCCTTGTGACAGCATAAGAGGGCCCATTGATTTTATTTTCTTATGGTTAGTATAAAAGTGAGGTACAGAGAGGTAACAGTTATGTAAGTCAGGTAATGAGTGCATTTCTTTTTGGATAATGTCACCTCTTCTCCAGGTGCATTTAGAAGTGCAATGTTTTGCTGCCATGCTTCTGCTTTTGACTCCATCATCCCAAAGGCTTCAGATGTTTCATTTGCAAAATGTAGGTTTGAATGCAGCAAGCTCCTTGGTCTCTTTCTAACTGTGCCCCAACTGCGATCCCTGGGCTTCTCTCCAGTCCTCAAGTTTGAGCCCTACTCTACATTTGATCATGGATGCCACATACATTCCACTTTGTGACTATGTTAAAAACTTACAAATTAAGGGCATGATCAAATACGGATATCCTGATATGTTTGTGTCTGAACCTTAGTATCTATTTCCAAGCATTCCTGGAGATAAGCTCACATCTCTTTGGAGATTGGTTCTCATGGTCGTTTCGGCTCTATTTTTCTCCTTTTCCTTTCTTCTTCTCTTTCTCCTCCTCCCGCTCAGCCTCCTCTTCTTCCCCTTCGCCTTCACCTCCTTGTTTTGGGCTTCAGGGTTGTTTGTTTGTCTTTGAGACAGGGCTCTTCCACATTTCCCAGGCTGGTCTCACACCATCTTCCGGCCTCAGTCTTTCCAGTGCCGGGTTACAGGCGTGTACCACTAATTTGGCTTTCAGCTCTGTTTCTTTACCCATCTAAAACAGCCCTCTGTCAAGAGCCTTGGGGTATTTATAATGCTCTCAGGCCTAAATTTATTGAATTTCAAGTCCCACCTGGGGTTCATTGACTTAGCAGGGCTAACCTAAATGATTTTGGGGGCTTTACACAGCCTGTGGGCCAGACATCCTCCACCTCTCATCTAACACTTCAGTTTAATGATTGCATCTTCAGGGATTATAAAAGAACGTATGTATAGGAAGAAGTTACAGACTAGATGGCATTTTTTGGATATTAAATATGAAAGAAAAATAAAAAATCTTCTTGATTTTTTAATCTTTTAATAAAGAGAATGATCACTGAGAATTTTCTTTACTACAATAATGTAAGTGTAAGTATGTTGGAAATGGCAGCTCACCTTTTGCCTTAAGTCAGGAAACATTAGGCATGGTAGGGGTTTGGGTAACTTGGAGCACACAACCCCATTGGAAGGCTGAAATTGTTTCTCTCCTGGATTGCTATCATTCAGAAATGGAGGTCTTGAACTACCAAATGTAACTTCTCAAAAGAATTGGGGACACAGATTTTAATGTGAAATGAAATATATTTTGGCTCAAAATGTCAAAATCAAGCATTGAAGCTAAGTGTATGATGATGGTGGACAATGGACAGCCCCATGAGCTCTGATACAGTATTTGGCTGATTTGGCATTATAATTGGTTTGTGATAATATTGCTACTTTGCTTTTCAGACACCCCATCTCTGGTCAGGATGGTCAGGATGATTATAGATGTGTAAGACAGGAAGACACAAAATATCATTTACCAAAGCCATATTGTTTTGCTTTCAGTAAGTTTGCACCAAGAGTTACTTTCAGAATCCCTTTAGGATCCCTATCATTTTGTAGAAATAAGCTGTTTAGTCATGAAACAAACTATTACAGTACTCATGATATATCTGTCGATTTTTGTTCATGGAAATCTCATAGACATTTTGTTATAAACATTTTTGATGTTTTCTTGGATGAGATTGAAAATATTTTCTATGAAGTACAAGACTGCAAATAGAACTGCTTTGCAAGCTTCATGATCTCAATTACTCAGTTGAGTTATTGAGTATGTAGCTATCCAGAAATAAGCATAGATGATGCATACACAGATGAACATGGCTGAGTTTCAATAAGATTTAATTTATACAAACAAGTTGTTTACCAGATTGGCCCCAGTGGTAGTTTTTCAACATCTATATTGGATTCATAAGCATTTTATAAAATACAAAATATACATGATTAAATGCCATTATCTTCAATCCTCATAATCTTGGGATTCCTTGGACATATGTAAAAATAAATGAGAAGTCATTGAACTTAGCAATTGATGTCAGTGAACACCATGGAACTTCCATGGCTTGGGTATGGCCCATTACCATTATATTCTTGTCCTTAATGCTTCGTTCTAGAGGCTTTGAACCAAAATTAATTTACAAAATGCCTTTTGGTATGACATTGGCATGAGAGTAAAATAATAGGCTCCATATTATTCTTAAGGGAATTGTAAGTCAAAGATGAGCCCTAGTAATTTGATTTTATATCACTTAGAGAAGGTGTCCATGATTATCTTCCAATTATGTAAATTTATGACAAGCTTGTATTAAAATATAATTAATTTTAAACAAATTAAAAAATGATCATGGGTGTTACGATTAACCATAATGGTACTAAGTCCATTAAAATTAGAATTCATGGTCTTATTAACATACTATGTTTCACATAAAACAAGAAGGGCACATTTAAAAATTTGATGTCACATTATTTTTCATTTTTTAGATATTAGCCCCAGTGATTTATCCTGAATCTTCAAAGCACAGTGGTGACATTGTTGAAGTAAAGGCTGAAGGGCAAAGTTTGGTGAGCTTCATCTGAAAGGCTGATTTTTAGTTTTAAATTTTCCTTAAAAGAAAACAATGTCTCTATCCCCAGGCTAGGTGGTCTACAACTAAGAACAGAAACAAGAAGCAAGGAAAGTCCAAAGTGCCATGCACTTGTAGGAAGACAAGGAGAGAAGGGGGATCCTGGAAGCTGTGATAGGACTCCTGTTAATGGCGACACATCACCTCAGAGGAGTCACTCAGATCTGAGCATCTCTTAGGAACGTTGGATAGTCAGAAGCAGGGACCCACAATCCTGCTGTTGGATTCCCCTTCAGCACACACAATCACAACTTTATCATTTGTCCTTGAGGACAATCTACCATCTGGACAATCTGCTTAACTTTTAGGTGTCATATTAATGACTCATTTCTCAACACAACATTTCTGTTACTTTCCTTGCAAGCACATATATTTAATGTATATATTTGTATATGACATATACAAAAATACAGACTTATGTTATGTATTTTATTATTACCCTTAGGATAACATGATTTGTAATGTAATTTGTAGAACAATAGAGGATTTCTGTATAAGGTGGAGTAATTAATACAATATATAGTAATGAGTTACCTTCAAAGTATGACCATTTCCCCTAAACCTCCCTTTATACCACATTAGAATTTATTCTGTACAGAGTTAGTGTCACAATTTACATATAGTACAGAAAATTCAGGAACAAAATTTTGTAAGAGGCAGGACCTAAAATTACTGACTTTCCTGGGAAACAAAATTTTTAGGAGCACAAGGCATCTAACAGTATTTTCTAGGTGAAAAAGTAAAATGTTATCAGGCTATGATGTCACGCCTTCACTTTTTCTATTGGCATTTTAGTACTAGTGAGTCTAGTTACTCAGTTCTAGTGATTTGGATGACAATGGGTCCCATGAAAAGGACCCAGAACTTAGAGATCTGTTGAGATGAACAGAAGAGTGAAATTAGCTAGCCACTGATGACTTATTCCTAGAATCCGAGCAAATAGGGAGGATGAGTATGAAGGATCATGGTTTGAGGCCAGTCCAGGTAGGCAAGATCTCAAGTCTCTTATCTCCAATTAACCAGAAAAAGCTAGAACTGGAGGTGTGGCTCAAGTAGTAGAGCACCAGCCATGAGCATAAAAACTAAGTTAGAGCATAATACCAGAGCTCACAAGTCCCAGTACCCTGAATAAAAAGTGAAATTAGAGGCAAACTTACATGCTCTTAATGTATAAGTAGTAAATCAACCTCACACACTGTAAAAGAAAGAATGCTTTATTCTCTTATGTATATATACATATATCCTTTCTAAATAAAAAGGTAGAAACATATCAGTCTAATTTTTTATATAACAATGTCAGAAAACTACTGGACAAGTGTACTAACTTTTAACTTTTACTAAGCATTCTACTAAAGGCCTATGATATTTATATGACTATTAAGTATACAACTTAAGAATAGTAGGAACTCTTAACACGTTAGAATGTTCTACCACCACCATATACATGTCCATGTTGTGGACACTACGCTAATTTTTGTCTCTCTGGAGCCACAGTTTTAAGTGTAGAAAGAATAGCTGCATATTAACTGAAAAAATTGCTCAGTTAATATTTCTAAGAAACAATACCCTAGTATAACAGAATGAACTGCATTTATATTATCTGACAGATAGAATGTGGCAGATTAATGTTTTTCTTTTCCCCAAGGGTTTCTTTGGTTCAAGTATTGCCTCCACTCCAAAGCAGTTTTTCTCTTCAACATTATCAGTGTAATGCAATAACATGCACATATTTTTTTCCTAGGGCTCTAGAACTAGAGCAGTATTAGTCAGAAGAACAAGATTTGGGGGTGACAGGCTGTTCCGTGCTGGTCCTGAGTACTGTAACCATAAAGAGGACACTTATGTTCTTTAGTAAAACTATTTTTCATGTGTTTATGATACAGAGAGCCTATGTTAGGTACTCTCTTATTTGCATGTAAAGACTCTCTAGGTCTAGGTTCTCAAGTGCTTTCATAGATTCTCAGAATCCTAAAAAAAATAGTTAATAATGAACAGGCTTCCATAGAAAACAATTATTATGAGGTTCCTTGGCAGACTATAACATCTTAGAAGATTCCATATACTATCTTGTATTGTCAATGTGGTCATTGCCATTTGTGAATAAAGTTGTGAATTGGCTTATTCTTTTATTCTCCCTGGGGCATAGTCAACTCTTCACAGAGGGAGCTGGGTTTTCTCCAGTGTTTTTTTTGTTTTGTTTTCTTATGAGAATTTCTATCCTGATTGAATCATTGAATATGGCACCTCTTTGACCTTGACCCCTGTTTTCTTGCTGTCCTGCCTCTAGGTCTTTTACCCAACAAAACACTGTTACCACTGCTTTCATTTCACTTTAATTATAAACCTTTTCAATTTGTGATCTGCCAAAACTTAGGTCCTCCCTAAGCATGCATTTTTCCACTCCAGAATTCTAACACCTCAGAGACTTTGAACAATGGATATCTGTTTCCTCCTGTGAGGTTTCCAGAAACAGGCTTTAGAGAGCTGCCATGTGTTTATCTTCCTTAACACTCTGACAAGCACCCTGTGACTCACACACACAAAGCCCAAGGCCATGAATGGTTATTTATTCTCCAAGCTAGAAGACTGCACATGGCTCTCGGCATGGGATGGAGAACTTTGGGGAGCTGCGTCATATTCTTTAAGTACAAACAAAACCACACTAACTTGCACTTCACTGCTATCCTTTGTGGAAGTTTTAAAGTTAGCCAGGAACCCACTGCAGCTTCCTATCTTTGTTTTTCCACATTTATGTCCCAACAAAAGAGGAAGGATCAGATATAATGGTCTAAATATATTAAAGACATAAATGTAATGGGAGTTAAGGGCTTATGACGCTGGTATTCACCATTTACAACAGACCCTCTGTGGATATTTAGCACATGATTCTTGATCAATTTCCTGTACTTGTTTAAAGAAATAAAGACAGACACTCACAAACTGTAATCACAATATGTGAGCTGTACAGGGATTGCTCTGTATATAGCCCCATCATCTGGTTCTTTTCTGCCCAGTTTTGTGGCATTTTATCCATATGCCAAGGAAAGCCACAGGGGAAGCTTAAGAACAAAAGCACTTTTGTTCTTGATGATTCTAGGGAAAGAGTGAGTTAACTCTTGAAGTATTCTAACTTCGAATCTCTTATTATTTAAGATAATACATTCTTTTCAGATAAATCAGTGGATTCAGGATTCTATTTGTTTTACAGAGGAACCACTCAAGGAAACAGAGCCGGTCTTAGAGTCAATGCAGCTAGGTAGTAACTCTGGTTATGCAACTATGTCATTTAGGTTTTGTTTATAAGGTAGTATAAAGAAGAATTTACAGCCCAAGCTTTCCTGCTCAAGGTTAGGACTCTACCACTTAAGCTACAGTTCTAATTTTGGCTTTTGGGTGGTTAATTAGAGACAACATACTCATGAACTTTTCTGTCTGAGCTGGCTTTGAAACAGGATTCTCGGATTTCAGCCTCTTGAGTAGCTAGGATTATAGGCTTAAGCCACCATCTCCCAGCTCAAGGGTAATTTTTGTAGATAGAAAACTAGATAATGCATTAACAGTACTCATAATTCTTAAAAGTACTGCTCTGCATTTCAAAAGTATCTGTAATAAAAGTGCAAAGTTTTTTCTTCTAGGAACTTATTTCCTAATTAGTGCCTCCAAAACTTTCTAATATTAAATAAAGTTAATCTGAAATTGTCTTTTTAATAATATAGGGTTGGTGACCCTTAATAATCTTTGTTCCTAGAATCATGTATATCTTCAAAATAGCCAAATTAAAAATGCTTTAATGACATACCATGAAATATCAGACTCAAATATGTTGAGAAGGAGATTATATTTTTAAACCAAACTGGAGAAAGTTATCTTCTTTGACCACCAGCCACAAACTAAATCCTTCAGTTTAGAGATGGATCCTATCAATCAAATTAAAGCCTAGAATAATTCAACACTTATTAATCACCTTAAAATACACATGTGGAGATAAGTAACATTAGATATACATGTGATTTAATATGCAATTTTTGTACTAATTTTACTTGCAAGTAAAGATTATGCACACCATTGCAAGAATTAATGTATTGAAATTAACTTGCCCTAGGACTTAGCATGGATTACACTCAATAAATGAGAACCAACATTATCTTTTTTTTTTTGCCAGTCCTGGGGCTTGAGCTCAGGGCCTGATTACTGTCCCTCAGCTTCTTTTGCTCAAGATTAGCACTCTACTCACAATGTTACCTCTGGCTTTTTCGGTTTATGTGGTACTGAGGAATTGAACCCAGGGCTTCATGCATGCTGGGCAAATACTCTACTTCTAAGCCACATTCCCATCCCCCAACACTATCTTATCATTATTATTCCAACTAGGCCAACCTCATTATTCTCTTGCATCATTATTATATGTAAATAATACACAATTTATTTCCCATTTTACTTTTGGCTGGTAAAGTCTCTTTGTCTATAAAGACAAGTCATATTAATGGTTTGTTTAATTTCAGGCAGTGATAGATTGTCAAAGGGCACATCTCTCTGTTAGCAGGAGTATTGAGAATGAGTGGGAAAAGGTTGAGGCTTTTGTTAAAGGATAAAGATGTCACCTTAACTCTTGTGAAGATATTCCCACCTGATCAAGCTCACCCCAGCTCAGCATCTTGCTCATCCTTTCCCCTTCTAGAGATTGCTGGGCTAGGGAAACTGCCAGAGGAAGCCAGTTCAACTTAACTGCTCACTAGCCAATCAGATCTAGCTACTTTTCCTCCCAAGAGCATTTCCTCTTTTGTACTACTATGTCTACATTTTCCTTTTGATCCTTTCCGTGTTTGATCTCAATAAAGCTAGGATATGCCTTAGATTGTGAAACAGGGGTCTTGTCATGACAGTTCCACTGCAGTTTCATTCCAGGGTTTATTTTAATTTGAGAGCCTTTCATAGGGTTTAATAATGGTTTTGTAATACTTTTTAATCATTCATAACATTTACTGAAAGAATGTTGGCCATGTTACCTGTATTATTTAGTTTCACCATCATTGACAAATGCCTGGGAGAGACAACTGAAAGGAGAAAGGACTGATTTTGGCTCAGTTTCAGAAGTTTCAGTCCATTACAGTGAGGAGAGCCCTGTGCAGACAAACAGCTTACACCACCCACAGTGATCAGGAGGCAGACAGAGAATATCTGCCTGCAACTGAGAGTGGGTAGAATATGGACACAGGAAAAACAAGTAAGTCCACCGTTCAGTGAATGCTTCTTGGAAGGATACAGCATAAAAGATATTTTGGTGTCTTACTGAGCATCAAGCTCTGGGGTATGAACTTTATATATATCTGCTCATTAAAGGCTTATGAGATTAAATATAATCATCCCTGCCATGACTTCATTAAGCATGGGGATAGGACATATCAGTTTCAAGGATGTGGTGACAGTAAGTAGTTCCATCTTGGCCTCTAGAAAAGTAGCTGACAATAAGGGCAAATGAAACCATTTTCTGAATATTAGCTTGTATGTGAAAAAAAAAACAGTGAAAAAAGAAGGAAAAAAAAGGAAATCCACACCAAAAGATGCCTTTCTGCAGTGGTTAGCAAAACACTATTCCTGGACTCCTAAACTCTTGAAGACTGTTTCAGGGTCTGCAACAACCAAACTGTTTTCCACCATAATATTGATGTTATTGTGCATTGTATGGAGATGTATACAATAGTGAAACAACTGAGGGTTTAGTGTGGAGGGTGTGGTCTATAACTGGGCCAGAGTGCAAACACTGTATGTACTCTCCCTTCAAGCTTGATTTGATTTTTAAACCATTTTTGATGAAGCAGTAAGAAAGACTAATATTATTAATT
Organism: Dipodomys ordii; assembly: GCF_000151885.1. Lineage (NCBI taxonomy): Eukaryota > Metazoa > Chordata > Mammalia > Rodentia > Heteromyidae > Dipodomys > Dipodomys ordii. The sequence continues at coordinate 5,652,816 of NW_012267313.1, read as the reverse complement.
CTGAGCCTTTACATAGTGTCTTTAAAAAATTCTTTGTGACCAAATGAGAAGCAACCATGGAGAAATTCTGTTTCTCTAAAGAAAGAATGACGAGATCACGATTCACATCATGGTTCACACCTGCCATTTTCATTACACATATTTACATAAAAGATAACTCACAAATTGTAGTTACTCAACCATGGATATTTGCCAGACATTATCTCAAAAATATGAATGATCGTGATATTTTATCACAGAGAACAGCCGAAGCTTTTCATACTAATCATAAAATTGAGGTGACTATGGTTCAACATAAATAGGTCCAATAGCTTCTCAACTATCAGACTTCTGAGCAGACTCACCAATGTGAGAATTATGTGTGTTGTGTGTGTGTCAGGAGGAAATATGCGAACATTTGTAGTCCCCGACTTATCACTCAGTGAAATAATATGTTTTAACTAATCATTGCATCCTTCTATAGTACCATCAATGCATGTTTCTACTATCAAAGTTTTATTTATTTTTGTGCCAGTCCTGGGGCTTGAAACCTGAACTTTTTTGCATTAGGCTAGTGCTCTACCACTTGATCCACTTACAGCTCTACATCCTGTTTTGTTTTGTTTTAGTAACTAATAGGCGATAAGAGTCTCACAGACTTCCCTGCCTCAGCTGGCTCTGAACCATGATCTTCAGATCTCAGCCACCTGTGTACCTAGGATTACAGGCATGAGTCATTTGATTCCAGCTGTTAATTTTTTATTGTACTGAGGATTGACCTCATGTCCTTGATCCATACTCCTATCCCTCACTTCTTGATTATTCCTAGTATATCAGAGAAGGACACCCACAACTACCTGAAAATATTACTACAGTACCATTGGTTTTCCAAACTAGATCTTTGTGTGGGGACCTATTTTCCCTATGTATCTCTATCCAAGTGATATAACACAACAGATTCAATGTAAATATGAGCAACCATCTGTTCTAATTCACCTAGATAATCAAGAAGTGTACAATGTAAGACAGTGCATTTTTGTGCTAAGTTTATGATTTGGAAAGCACTACCATGTACAATGTTTAGGCTCAATGGCATGAGCCTATCATGCCCACCCAGACTGCGATGTAACATTGGGAAGATTGCAGCCCAGGCCAGCCCAGAATCAAGCGACACAGTACCTTAAAAGTAACCAGTGCACAGAAATGGTGGTGCAAATGGTGAACAAATGTAGCAGTGATACTCACTAGACATGATGTTGAAAACGATCTGTACAAATTGTGGTGAGGGTCGGAGGGAAACCTTGAAGAAAGGGAGGAAGAAAGGGTGACACTGTTCAAAAAGAGATGTATTCATTCCCTGACTTATGTAACTGTAACCCATCTGTACATCACCTTTACAATAACATTTTTTTAAAGTAACCCAAAGCCAAATGGACTGGAAGTATGGCTCAAGTGACAGAATACTTATCTACCAAGCAGGAGACTCAGAGATTCTACACTCTCACTAAAAAAAGAGGTAAGTATTACATGTATATTACTCACTTTTCCCCTTCTAACTGTAGTTTCAGAGACTGAAGAAAAAAATCTGTTCTCTGGTGTGAATTGCATACAAACTATTCACAGTTGACCACATCCGCTGGGCAAAACTCATTGACCAATCCCAAGGAATGTACAAACTCAAGGTCCAAAACACAGTCTGACTGATCATACTGGCTGTCTAAATTGGGCACTAATTAAATGTTTTCACTGGAAGTCTCTCTTCAGCAGAACAGAGCCATTCTGAAGCAAACATGTCAATGAAACACTTCTTTGGGAGAATTCTGTCTGACTACAAGAAACAAGAAACAACTGCTTCTGGAGGACTCTCCTGGGTGGCACCCACTATATCTACTTGAGTTTCCCTTGATTTTATACACACAGGCTAAATGTCACTTATGCAAAGAAGTGCAATCAGAGAGAAAGAATGAGAGTATATAGGGCTGTTGTCAAAGTGATTAGAGTTTCCTTCTCCATCTGTAGAAGTCCAGTAGGAATCAGAAAGCAATGTATTAATAATTTGCGCGAAAGAGAATCCAGAGTGGCATTTTAACATATGAATGTGTGGTCTGGTCATTCATTTCCACTAAAGTTACATACAGTTTGAAGAAATTTTCCTACTTATAAAAGTAATCATATTTGAGCTCAGGGCCTCATACTTGCTAGGCAAGCCCTATACCACACCCCAGCTCATTTTTGCTTCAGTCATATTATTTATTTATTTATTTATATTTCTCACTGGTTCCAGGGCTCAACTTGCTTCCTCAAGACTGACATTTTACCATATGAGTCACACCTCCAGCCCAGCATTTTGCTGATTAATTGGAGATAGAGTCATTGTGGTTTTTCTACCGGGGATGTCTTTGAACTACAATGATCCCCCCTCCCCAATCTCCAAGTCTCAGCCTTCCAAGTAGTTAGGGTTCTAGGCAGGAGCCACTGACATTAATAGTATTTTTAAAATAGGGTCACCTGTTTATACTCAGGATGACCTACATCATAATCCTCCTATTTAAACTTTCTGTGTGAGTAGGGTGACAGGCACATGCCCTCACGCCCAGCTGTTGGTTGAGATTAGGACTTGTGAACTTTTTTCCTAAAATGGCCTCAAATTGAAATCCTCCAAAACTCTCCCTTCTAAGGAATTTTCTTGACAGGCTTGAGCCACCACATTCAGCCTCAGCTATTTCCTGTCTGTCTGTCTGTCTGTCTGTCTGTCTGTCTATCTATCTACCTATCTATCTATCATCTATCCATTTAGCAGTACTGAGGTTTAAAATTAGGACCTCAGACTCACTAGACAGGTGCTCTACTATATGAGTCATGCTCTCAGATCTTAAAGGAAGTATCCTAAGGCAGCAGAGTTCTATTGCTGTCTAATGAAGAGTTTCCACTTGTACTAATAGGTTGGCCTATATAGATCTAAGAAAAAAGTCCAGCCAGTAATTCTGTAGGCTTTGATAAAAGGAAATTGCTATGTATCTCAAAGTGAGAAGTTTCCACTTGGACTTAAACTTACTTCTTTGAAATACTAGGAGCTTTAACTACTATGAAGTCTCACAAGGGGTTGATGATGAGAAATATAATTCAATGTTTTAGATAGCAGCAATAAATATACAAATAAGATCTCCAGTTGTTGAGTAGGAGTTGTCTAGGTTTGAGATTACTATGGATGTTGAATAATGGAATATTTAACAGGAGCCAGAAATTATGCAAGATGATTTTGCACAGAAATGAAATGAGCTCACATGATAAGGCAGACATAACAAAAAGATAAATTCAAGATAGTAAGTTGGGGGCTGGGAAGGTGGCTCAGTGGTAGAGTGTTTGCCTTGCATGCATGAGGCCCTGGGTTCGATTCTTCAGCACCACATAAGCAAAAAGAAAAAAGCCGGAAGTGGCACTGTGGCTCTAGTGGTAGAGCGTTAGCCTTGAGCTGAAGAGCTGAGGGACAGTGCCCAGGACCAGGGTTCAGACCTCATGACCGGACTCCCCTCCTCCCTCCCCCCAACCCCCCGCAAAAAAAAAGATAGTAAGTTTCATAGTAGAAACAAATGCCAAGCATAATCCATCCTAAGTATAGGAGCCAAGGAGAGAGATTTTAAAAGGGAATGAGGATTAAATAATTTTGCACAATGAGTAAGGGTCAGCAAGTTGAAAAATGAGATAGTTATCTAAAATAGAGAAATATAATGAAAGTAACATGCATAGAATAATAAACTAAGGAGCTTAGTAATGTCAGACAGCACACTGGGAAATGAAGATTAGAAGGGAATAAACAGAGACACTTTAGCGACAACATATTTGAAAAACGTTTACAAGTCAAAAAAAGGTAGAAAAGGCAGAAAGATCCAAATTTTTCACAAGATATATAAACAGACACGATTTAAAATTTTGAATATCCAAATATTCAAGAAATATAAGACTCTTTGCCTCAGAGTACTCAAAGAAATACAAATAAATGTTCATACTACCATAAGACTTTTAAAGCTGCGTAATGATGCACACTTGTAATTTCAGCTAAAGCATGAGATTTGAAATTTTTTATGTTTATAATGGCATCATGCAAATGAATCAACATTCTCTTTTTTATGGATGTATCGTTTTAATTTTATTGTAAAGGTGGTATACAGAGGGGTTACAGTTACATGAGTCAGCTAATGAGTACATTTCCTTTTTGAACAGTGTCACCCTCTCCCTTATTCTCTCCCAATTTTTCCCCTCCTGATTTTCCTCCTCCCAAAGTTGTATAGTTCATTTCCAAATAATGCCTAGTGGGTTTCACTGAAGAATTGGTTCACCCTTGGTCCCACTGTTTCTGTGCTTCTCCTTCCCCTCCACAAATCAGCTAAATGTATAAATAAGACAAAAGTACAGAAATCAAAAACAAGGACGGAGGGGAATAAACCAAAGGAAAAAAGGAAAGAAGAAAAGAAAAACAATCTACAAGTAAACTCAATGGATAGTACAAGACAAATAATTACACATGGGCATGATTAATTAAACAGCAATCTAAACATTCACCCAGTGAGAACAAAGGAGGATATTCTTGGGAAAGGATTGCAAGGGTTCAATATGTGCGTAGATCATGTAAAATGATGCTTATTGAAATGAACTTTAAGAAATGGAAATAAGAGAATTGCATTTTTAAGGTCTATCTTGGCTTCATAGCATGACTGTGTCTCAAACCAAAACTAAAAAATAACCAAAATGAAAATATTAGAGAATTTACAATGGTTAGCATTGGAAAAGCAAGATCTACTTGTATAGCAGAAAGATGTACAAAGTACATTCAAAAATGAAAACACTAAGAACTTGACTTTATCCTCAGAGAAACGATAAGCCATTGAATAATTTTAATAGAAAACTAACAGGAGAAATGGATAACTGAGGTAGATCCATGAAGTAGCTAGCTATTGATATTATATTTATAGAGAAATATAAAAGGTCAAGAATTGCCAGGATGTTTTTTATAAAAGAGAAATGTAGCTTTAAGACTTATGCTACTCGTTACTAAGATTTATTTTAAAGGAGTAGTAATGAAGTCACTACTGCCCACTAACACCATAGATAAGATTTTTCCTCTTTCAACTTTGTATGAATAGAAGTACATAGTAATTCCACATCCAGCTACTCCCACATAATATGTTAGCTAAAGCATGCTGTTGGGTTGGACCAGTAGTTCTTTTTTGTTTTTGGGTGTGTGTATGCATGTGTTTTATGTATATGTGAACGTGTGTGTGTGTGTGTGTGTGTGTGTGTGTGTGTGCTGATACTGAGCTTGAACTCAGGGCTTGGGCACTGTCCCTTAGCCTTTTCTTCTCAAGACTAGTTCTCTACCCCTTGAACTGTGGTTTTGAATCCACTTCTGGATTTTGGGTGGTTAACTGCATGTAAGAGACTCATAGATTCATCTGGCTAGGCTGGGTCCAAACTCTGTTCCTCAGATCTCAGCCTCCTGAGTAGATAGGACTACAGAGATGAGCCACCAGCCTGGCTTATTCATTTTTTAAGGATATTCTTTGATCATGAATATGATAAAAATATATTCTATTGAAAAGATGGTTATGACCATGTTTTTTTGACTTTCTAACATGCATTAAGCTGATATAATTAGTGTGTTTATACAAAAAATTCTATTAAAACACCTTGTAGGAGAGTTGGTAAAGGATGTAACATTGTTATGTAAAACAGAAAAAAAGTAAAAGCTGGCAGGAAACACATGCCCACACAAAAGAATCGTGCTAGGTTCACATTACACTGTGGGAGTGCAAGGTTATCCACTGACCCCTGAGGATTGTCATGAAATGCATTTCCGTGCATAGTTGTAGAAAATCAGCCAGTGCATTTTTTTAAAGAAAATCTTCTAAGTTCCAAAACGAAAAAGAAAGAAGGAAATCTTACTTAGGGAAATAGCTATGCATAGAAGAAAGCCTCAAACTTTCACATTAAGAATTTCTTTCCCCCAATTATATGAAACCTATTTCAAAACACTGCAAATGTTAGTCTGTCCCAGGGTAATTTTGTTTTTGAGTTGAGCCTTCATCTTCAGAATTAGCCATGTCAATATGGGCAAGGTTAGCAATGTTCCCAAAACATGTTGCTATACAACTATAGCCTAAGAATCCAAGCTAGTAGATATTTTCAAACTGGTTTGGCTGATTTTTCTTCTTCTTCTTTTTTTTTACGAGTGTTTTTGTTTTTGTTTTTGCTTGTTTTCTGTCATCCTTTGAGGAAGGGTAACAAGCCTCTTCGTCACAGACTGGTACTTCTGAGGTTAGCATATACACCACTGGTGCCTTTCACAGATCTGCGGCCTTAAACGACGCTTCACATAGCCACAAGCCATTTCTTGCTTTGCCTGAATGGATATAGGGAGTTACAACATACTATTCTGCCATAAGCTGAATATGTGGTTTCATTTGGTTCTTCTACAATCTAAGAAGGGGAGAAAAGGAACTGGTGTTAGAGCATCTGGACTTCCATGGCCCTGTATAGAGATAGTAGGAAGACAGCCAATCAGGAGCCAGGCAGAACCCAAAAGCGGAAGTTAGTAAGTCTAAATCAGGAACTGAGAAAGCACAGAACTTGGTGACCTAGCAAGAGTCATCAGCATATCCCAAACACCATTTGGGATGACAAAACCACACCAAGTGCCTGAAACAAGATACCGGGCTTGTTCAAAGAGCTGCCTATGTGCCCCTGTCTTGCTCTCCCCCAAAGCTGGCACTGTGTCTGTACTATTGTCCCTTTCATTAAAGCCAGAGTCAAATGATCTGAGGGCGGCCATTGACCAGTGTTTCCTTAATTCCTGAGGAATGTTTACTGAGGTGTGGTGTTTTTCAAAGCCTTTAATAAGTAGCACTCCATGTTCTCCAAACCTTTATTTTTCTAAATGTGTGGGGAGGACACTGTTTTTTGCTTCTTTGCCAGCATTCCAAAACATTCCTGTTGCTGGGAATGCCATCCTCTGAAAGTGGACCTCATGACTAGCACTTGGTACCGAAATACTAGATTCAGGTTTTCCAAGTAAGAGGAACCTAACTCTACAGACAACTCAGAACTAAATCTCTTCAAAGATGTAAAACGGAAATCTTTTTGCAAAAGTCATCAGAGATTGGAAGAAGAAAACAATTCATGTTTGCTTTTAGGCCGGTTAAGATAAAAATAATGGGAAAATGTTTGTTTTCTTTTCTTTGGTGTGTGTGTGTGTCTGTGTGTGTGTGTGTGTGTGTGTGTGTGTGTGTGTGTGTGGCTGGTCCTGGAGCTTGAATTCAGGGCCTGAGCACTGACCCTGAGCTTTTTGTACTCAAAAGTAGCACTTTGCTATTTGAGCCACAACTGCACTTCCGGATTTGTGTGTGCTTAATTGGACTTAAGAATCTCACGCATTTTCCTGCCTGTGCAGGCTTTGAATTGCAATCCTAAAATCTCCACTTCCTGTTTCTTCATGCCATAAGGTATTCTCTTTGTGCCATCTTCATCCATCTAGAAATCAACTGCTATAATTTATTCAAAACACAATAGATTGTATTCAAAAGTAAATTTTAAGCTTAATGATATAATTATTTGGTTTCCTAATGTGAATAGGTAGCATAGTTTCTGATTTTACCACTTTGCATGAACCACTATGAAAATCTCTTCTTGCAAGAACAGCTAGCTTTTTCTCTCTATTAAGAAAACATGGGCCTGGCGCTGGTGGCTCACGCCTGTAATCCTAGCTACTCAGGAGGCTGAGATCTGAGGATCTCGGTTCAAAGCCAGCCCAGGCAGGAGAGACCAAGAGACTCCTATCTCCAATAAACCACCAGAAAACCGGAAGTGGCGCTGTAGCTCAAGTGGTAGAGCGCTAGCCTTGAGCTGAAGAGCTGAGGGACAGTGGCCAGGCCCAGAGTTCAAGCCCCATGACCAAAAAAAAAAAAAAAAAAAGAAAACATGGATTGCTTCATCTATATCATTGAAGAATGGTAGGATTTTGATGGATAGTGTATTGAATTTGTAGATTACTTTGGGCAATATTGTCATTTTCACAATTTTTAATCCTTCCAATCCAGGAGCTTGTTTTCCCATTTCCTTAAATCTGCTTTAATTTCCTCTTTCACAGTTTTAAAGTTTTCATCATAGAGGTTCTTTATATCTTTGGTTAATTCCTATGGTGTTTTGTTTTTGGTTTTCTTTTTTTTTTTGAGGCTATTACAAATAGAGTTGCTTTCCTGATTTCAGTCTCGCTTTGTTTTGGGGAGGGTAAGGGAAAACACAGAAATAATTGGACAAAGGATGAAATAATTCAGCAGTGATTCTCACTAGACATTATGTTGAAATGAACTACATAGCATGGGGTGGGGGAGGAAGTTCAGGAGGGAAAAATTGGGAGAAAATGAGAGAAGATGTAACACTGTTCAAAAAGAAAAGTATTCATTCCCTGACCTACATAGCTAGCCATTCAGTGCATCACCTTTACAATAGAAATACATTTTAAAAGAAGAAAGTACGCCCTCCCCCAAAAAAAGAAAGACAAGAAAACATGGAAGTACATTTAGTCTAGATGACAAGTAGACTTATAAAACAAAATGCTAAAGGAAGCCCACATCACTGTCAGCTGAGAGGCAGAGGTTACCAAAAACACACAGAGGAGAAAAATTTCAGCTAGCTAATGTACAGTTTTCAGATTCTACCAAAATCCTTGCCAGCCTTGAAGAGATTAATGAGAAGTTAATTCTGAGCTCCAGGAACCAAGAGTGCCAATGGCTTTTACATGGATTAGCTTGTGTTTGATTAAAAATTTTTTTTTCAGAGTACCTGCAGTTGTATGCATGTGTCAGTTTCCAAAATGCAGCAGTACACTGGACTGTATGTCTATGAGTAAGGGTTAAAATATTTTTTAAATCAAAGAATGGAATCATATACACTGTGCTTATAGAAACTAATGCAGAGGAATTAATAGAGAAGTTGAGGCTTTATCAGTCAATAAAGACACTTTAGAAACCAAAAGCAGAACCCAAATTTTTGAAAGGATGACCCAATGGAAAAAGGATAATGAATGGTTGATTGTGGAAATTATCTAAAATAGAAAGCCTGTGACTTTACAGGCCTTAAATATCAAATGTGGGCACATAAAAGGGATGCGTTTGTGGTAAAGAGAGATGCTTTACGATTGTTCAAAAATTGAAGAATTGGGCTGGGAATGCAGCTCAGCAGTAGAGTGCTTACCTTGCATGCATGAAGCCCTGGGTTCAATTCCCCAGCACCACATACACAGAAAAAGCCAGAAGTGGAGCTGTGGCTCAAGTGGTAGAGTGCTAGCCTTAAGCAAGAAGCCAGGGACAGTGCCCAGGCCCTGAGCTCAAGCCCTAGGACTGGCAAAAAAAAAAAATTGAAGAGTTACAACAAATATAGAGAATTCAGGAAAGACGTTTACTGTAAAGAAAAGGGAGAGGCAGCTCATTTTTGAGGAGTTTCAAAATATAGTCCTCTATTAAATTAATATCATCAAGGCAGTTACATTCTTTACTCACTAGAATCTTATGCCAACAGGTTAAGAGAATTTTAATGGTCTACAAAAATTATTACTATGTGAACAAAATGAAATATTGGCTCTAAACTACACAGTAGATACTACAAATAGAAATTAATAAGTGATTAATTTAAAATCTAGAAAAATGACATTATATCAACTAGTCAGCTGCAACTACTATTTACTCTTACAATTGCAGTGTTAATTTATACTTAATAGGTATATTTTAATTTGTTTGATATATTATACATGTTAAATGGCCAAAGGTAGGAGTGAATACAAGATACACAGAACTTTCCTAAATAACATTGATCTAATGAAAATGGAACTATGTGTTTTCCTAGAGATGTCAGAAGTTAAACAACAGAAAATAGGAGGGTTGGAATGCCAGGGCTGAAGAGTGAAGTAACGGATCTTGAAGGAAAAGATTGCTCCCTTTCCCAGATAAAAGCAATGCTGGCTGACATCTTTAATTCCTTGAGATTAGGCATTGCTGTATAATCATATCTTTTTTAAAGCTAGTTAACTCTTAAATAGATAAATAAGATATGACACCTCATTCTCTAAAGAATGAGAAAGTTAAAAAAAATCTACTAGAAGCTATTTCCTACGTGATGATCTCTGTGTGTTGGTGGCAAGTGAAAAGGAGGCTTTGAATTACAAGTGTGAGGAAGCACCCAGTTCAGACCAAGCCAGTTCTGAACAGAAGAATGCCTAAACATGAAAGTACAAGGTGAAGTTTAGTTTTAGATCTAATTCTGGATTTAGATAGTCTGGCCTAATCTTTATTAAATGAAAATGGTTTACTTCATACTTTGTGCTTATTGGAGAAAAATGATGCACTTTTTACCCATTTGTTACCCAATAAAAACAACAGTACTCTGACACAATCTACAATCAATTGCTATAATAGAGAAAACTCTCAATGCTGAAAAGAATTTGCTCTCTGTTTCTTCCACCCACATCTTACCCAAACCACATGCGCACATACATTCAATCTTCAGAAATAAAGTCAAAGTTTATGTAATGCTAATGTATGCTGTGGTAATTGCTACAAGGCTAATCTGAAGATGTAGTCACAAGATATTTAAGCTCATAACTAAGATTCTTGCAGCAAAGGTGCTATAGAATCTTATGCAAATGATAATTTTTAATTTTTCTTCATTATTATGGAATTGCTTCTGGACCACTTAATCAAAAAAAAAAAACAACAAAATCAAGTCAGGAGACTAATTAAGAATGAAAGGAGCCATGCATATAAAGCAGGAGTAGGATAAACAGAGAACTTAGTTACTAAATTAGTTTGGCAAAATTAAGGTTGATTTTCCAATAAATACCCTAGTGTTTCACTTTTTACACTGTCCTCAACTGGGAATGGTTCTGAAGAGAAATCAAGATTGAAGCAAATAGGCAATTTAAATTGTGTTTTCATTACTGCCTATTTAAGAAGCAGACAATTTGGATTAGGTCTTATCATTGTAAAGTTTTCAGAAACAGTTCCTTAATTTACAATTTTAATTTTTAAAATCCTGTTATTTCTTTTGAATGATTGAAACTTGATGATGTTCCCTGGGAGAATATAGGGAAAATATTATTTTCTTTGTAATTTTTGCAACCTAGTCTTTAATAAAATGAACCTTTACCTGCGGTAAATGGTTTAAATGATAGAGAAGAGAAATGGTGACCTTCTCCTGCCTCCAGCGCATCATTCTCTCTCATCCCAATTCCAGATAAACACAACTGTTCCTTGTGTTCTGACATTTTTTAAGTGGTAACAGACTTTGATTTCAGATAAAGAGGCAATAAAGCCATCCCTAGATATATCATCACAAACTATTGTCTCCTGTACTTCATCATACTTCTCCTTGGATGTGACTTTTCTTAGAATACTGAAGAGCATTCTATGATAGATTGTATTTACCTGTTGTAATGTACCCAACTTTTTTGACTTTACAACCATCACACTGTCTACAACATTCCTCAAATATGTGCAAGAGAAGTTTACAAGTTTATGTGTTATTGAAACACTGACATTTGGAAGCAATCAAGAATATCCTATCAAAATAGGCAAGCTACATCCACATTAAGAGGACATTACAAGGATGAAATAAATTTATGTGTGTCAGTATAAAAATAAGGCTTGAACCGGGCACTAGCCTTTAGCTTTTTTACGCTATGTTGGTGTTCCATCTCTTGAGCCACAGCTCAACTTCTGGCTTTCTGTTGGTTAATTGGAACTGAGAGTCACATAGACTTTTCTACCCAGGCTGGCTTCAAACTGATCTTCAGATTTTAGTCTCCTGAGTAGCTAAGGTTACAGGCATGAGCTACCCATACCTGGCTGGAAATATATTTTTAATGGTTAAAAATAAGAAGACATCATCTAGTTATTAAATGCTTCAGATAATACACATATGTTTTGTATAACATACATATAAAATATACACACAAACATGCATACTCAGAACATACCTATTTTCTTTTTTTAATATGTAGTTTTTTTTATTGTGAAAATATCATACAGAGAAGTTACAAATACATGGGCAAGATAATGAGTACATTTCTTATAACATACCTATTTTCTATGCATTTACATAAATAGGTAATATAAACAGAATGAGTCCCAGAGAATGAACTACAAAGAGTAACTTAATTGTATATTCTTGGATTGACAAAGGCAGGGGTTTTTATAACTTGTGTGTGTGTTGGTTATGGAGTTTGTACTTAGGGCCTGAGTGCTATCCTTGAGCTTTGGTGCTCAAGGCTAGTACTCTACCCCTTGAGACACAGTTCCACCTCTGGCTTTTTGTGTGGTTAATTGGAGATAAGAATCTCATGAGTTTCTTGTCAGGCTGACTTTGAAAGGTGATCCTCAAATTTCAACCCCCTGAGGGGCCAGAATGGGCATGAGCCACTGATGTCCTACAGGGTATTTTTATATTTTATATTCAGTTCTGATCCGTGCTTCAGGACTGTGATGAGTTCTCAATAAAAGTGCATTGAATGATTAAAGACACTTTCCACTTTTCTTATTGGGAAAATGCCATACTTAAAAAGAAATGATTGATAGAATTAGGCCCAAAATAGAAGATAAAGAACTAGGATTTCAGTTATAAAAATAATTTTAATATCTTGTTAGGTTTTTGTATATTAAAGTTCACTGGCGTACGGATACATAAGTCAGGTAATGAGTACATTTCTTTTTGAACACCTCTTCCTTCGTTTTCTCCCAGTTTTTCCCTCCCAACAGCCCTCTTCTACAAGGTATATAGTTCATTTTCAACAGTGTCTAGTGAGCATCACTCCTGCATTTGTTCACCTTTTATCCCATCATTCCTTTTCTCCTCCTTATCCTTCCAAAACAGATAAACTTACATGCAAGGCAAAACAGAAAACAAAAACAGCAACAAAAGGGGAAAAATGCAACAAAATGCACAAAATAACAAAAAACCCTCTTGTTTCCATTTCTTGGAGTTCATTTCAGTAAACATTTATATGATCGTATGCACATAGCTATTGAGCCTTTGTGGTCCCCTCCTAAGAATATTCTCCTTTGATCTCATTGTGTGAATGTTTAGAGTCATGTATAATTTGTCATGTACAAATGTAAATTTTTTGTCTTTTACCATACAGTATACTTACTTACAGATTTATAGTCATATTCTAGTTACCACAAATGAGGGAAATCATTCAATTGATGTTTCTTTGAGTTTGGCTCACTTAGCTTAATATAATTTTTCAAATCTTTCCATTTCTTTATGAATTGTACAATATCGTTATTTCTGATGGAAGCATAGAATTCTGTTGTGTATATATATATCACATTTTCTTAATCCATTCATCCACTGAGGGGCTTCTAGGTTGATTCCATAACTTGGTTATGGTAAACAATTCTGTGATTAACACAGTTGTGCTGGTAACTTTAGTGTGGCCTAGTTTGTGGTCTATTGGATGAATGCCCAAGAGTAGAATTGCTGGGTCAGAGCCCACAGAACGGGAAAAGATCTTTACTAGCTATGTATCAGACAACAGCCTCATATCTAAAACATACTTAGAGATTGAAAATTAATCCCCCCCAAATAAAATGGGCTAAAGTCTTGAAGAGAGACTTCTCAGAAGAAATGTTCAACATCCCTGGCCATAAACAAAATGCAAATCAAAAGAACATTGAGATTCTACCTCATCCCAGTTAGAATGGCCATTATCAAGAAAACTAACAATTATAGATGCTGGCAGGGATGCAGCCAAAAGGGAATTCTAATGCATTGTTGGTAGGAATGTAAACTTGTACAACCACTCTGGAAAGCAGTATGGAGGTTCCTCAAAAGAAATGATTCTATAAAAAGAAATCGAGCCAGGTACCAGTGGCTCACGTCTGTAATTCTAGCTACTCAGGAGGCTGAGCTTTGAGGATCAACGGTTCAGAACCAGCAGGGGCAACAAAGTCCATGAGACTCTTATCTCCAATAAACCACCAGAAAACCAGAAGTGGCGCTGTAGCTCAAGTGGTAGAGTGCTAGCCTTGAGCTGAAGAGCTGAGGGGCAGCACCCAGGTCGAGAGTTCAAGCCCCACAACCAACCAAAAAAAAAGAAAGAGGTTAGAAGAGTAAAGATGGAGGTAAAGAACATGTTTCAGAGGAAGAGAAGGAGGGAAACTTGGAGTTGACATTACTTACAGAAAGGAAAGAAGAGAACTAGCTTGCATCCTTTTTCTGACTCTGCTGTTTCTCAGTTCCATTTCCAATGAATGACTGGCAATCAACATAGTGGGCACTATTAATATATTAAGAGCAACTTAAAGCAGATGCAATTGTTGCAGCAAGTAGATTTAGGAGGATATCTTTGACAACAAACTATAATTTCAGTATTGACAACTGACATGCTTTACATACCAAAATGTCTTCCTTAAACCATGTAGAAGGTAAATCTACTTATCTAACACCACTACAGTGTTTAAATAGAGTGTGCTCATCATTTCGCAAATCACTGACACTTGAAAAAAGATGTCATGGCCACAATGTCTACTCCATAAGTTTGAGAGAATGACTCAGAGTAACTGGGCCTTACATAAGCACAAGGCATTTGTGCTTCAGTGGTGATGTCAGTCTTTCTCAAGACCCTTGCTGAAAAACCAAGACTCCATACAGGAACGACAAAAAAAAAATGAGCTACTGTATTGCCCTTTTATATTTTTTTAAATAAGTTTTTTATTGTGAAAATACTGTAAAGAGGGGTTACAAACACATGAGCAAGGTAATGAGTACAATTTTTATCAAGCAATGTTGCCTCCTCCTTTGTTTTTCCCCTACCATCCCTTCCCTCCCATATCCACAACTACATCCCTCCCACCCCCCTCCACCCTCCGCCTAAATTGTAAAGTTGGTTTTTCGACATAGCGTCTTATACATCTCATTGTTGCCATGGGTCAACCTGTATCCCTATTTAAACAATTTGTTTTTTCCCTTCCACTCCCCAAATTATACCAACATCAAATACAGTGGAAACAGGTGTTATGCTGTGGAGGAGGGACATACAAAGCAGCAAAAATATCACGTGGTACCTTATAAATACATAAAAAATAGCAAGCAAGAAAAAACCACTGTGTCCTTATCTTGGGGTTCATTTCACTTAATATCATCTTATCTGACCTTTTCTGCTTGTTTTTTGCTATTTCAAATAAGGGAAACCATGAGACCTATGTTTCTTTGGGCCTGGCTTACTTCACTTAATATAATGTTTTCCAAGTCTTTCCATTTCCTAACAAATGGATCAATGTCATTCTTTCTGATGGAGGCATAGAATTCCATTGTGTATACATGTTATGCCAAGGTCGCAGGACCCCCACCAAGAAGACCACTGAGAGTCAGACTCTACAGCTGTTTTATTTAAACGAGCTGCAGCTCCGGCCTTGTCCTACACTGACACAGCGGAGCCTAGGAGGAGAGCCCCAGCTAAGGATTTGCAGGTCTTATAAGGGCACACAACCAGGTGGTTTAGCACCACGTGTTGCTCTGCTCTGAAACAAGCAACAAATGGTCACTGCCTCAAATACTCTAACCTTTCATTCCCCCACCTTGACTTATGGTCCTGAGCCACAATCTTGTGGCTCTGGCCCAAAACTAAACTCCAACAGCTCTTGATCTTGAACCAATAACAATCAGTCCATTTTTCTTTTCCTAAGGCGTATGCGGAGTGGTTGGGTAGGATGCTTGGAGACTTCCCATGTTTCCCCACAGTTGTCCAGGGCAAAGGGGTCAGCCGGTCTGGCGTAGGAGCAGTGGATCCAAGCAGCAATGCCATCCACCGTAAGGGCAGTAGGTGTAGCCAGTAATACCATGTAAGGTCCCTTCCACCGTGATTCCAGAAATCTCAAGTTGTGCCTTCGAACAAACACCCAGTCCCCTGGTTTAAACAAATAGGGGGTAGGAATAGAAGCAGAATCATATAATGTTCTAAGCTGGGGCCACATACTTTTATGCACCAGCTGTAAATAGTCAAGCTTACATAGAAATTCAGTATCATCCAAATCAGCAAGCAATTCAGTCTGAAGGCTAGGGATAATGGGTGGAGGGTTCCATACATTATATCAAAAAGGAGTAAAGCCAAGCTGATAGGGTGAATTTCTTATTCTAAACAAGGCAAAAGGAAGGAGCAATACCCAGTCTGCGCCAGTCTCCAAGGCCAATTTAGTTAAGGTCTCTTTTAGAGTCCTATTCATTCTTTCTATTTGCCCTGAACTCTGGGGTCTATAAGCGCAGTGCAATTTCCAATCCATCCCCAGTGCTGCGGCTATTTCCTGACTTACTTATGAAAGGAAGGCTGGTCCATTGTCTGGCCCAATGGTGGATGGGAAGCCATACCTGAGTAGGATTTCTTCCAGGATCTTCTTAGCCACGATGCTTGCGGTCTCATGCTTTATTGGGTAGGCTTCACATTTTCTTGATCCATTCATCTACTGAGGGGCATCTGGGATGATTCCATATCTTAGCTATGGTAAATAAGGCTGCAATAAATATAGTTGTGCTGGTAGCTTTAGTATGGTCTTGTTTGTGATCATTCAGGTAAATGTCCAAAAGTGGGATTGCTGGGTCACAGGGGAGCTCTATGTGAAGTCTTTTGAGGAACCTCCATACTACTTTCCAAAGAGGCTGAACAAGTTTACACACCCACCAACAATGAAGTAAGGTTCCCTTCTGTCCACATCCCCTCCAGAATCTATTGTTATTAGAGTTCTTGATTTTAGCCATTTTAACTGGGGTGAGGTGGCATCTCAGTGTTGTTTTGATTTGCATTTCTTTTATGGCTAGAGAGGTTGATTATTTCTTCATGTGTCTATTGGCCATCCTTCTTTCCTCTTCAGAGAAGTTTCTCTGTAAGTCTTTAGCCCACTGATTTATTGGGCAGATGTTTCTTTGAGGATTTGTTGTTGGGGGATTTAATTTTTTGAGTTCCAAGTATATTTTATATATGAGACCCTTGTCCATTGTATGGCTAGTGAAGATCTTCTCCCAATCCATGTGTGCTGCCCTGTTTTTAAAATTCACCTAGCATCCCATATCTAAAGGTTTTTCTTCTTTCATCATGAAGGTTGATTTTGGTCAGGACAGAGCCACTCGTCTGTGATATCCACAACTCTGCCTCTACTCTGATAATTTTGGAGAACCATTGGTGTATCCTTATTCTAAGGAGATATTTCAAGCCTTCTTATATAGTTGTACATTCACTTAATAAGTAGATCAATGACTGATGGCTAGGCATTGAACAAGAGCTGGTCCCAGCCCTCCTAGATTTAATTCTGTGCTAGTCAGTAAAATTCTAACCAAGTTTGTTTTAAAATTTCCATTATCATCAGTATGGCAGAAAGACAAGGACAGGCAGCTGTGTTTTTGTACATAACAAGGTCATCTGATCCCATCTGTCATCAGAGAGCACTGCCCTGTGGGAGTTCATATTTACTTAGTACTCAACTCTATTTGATTTAAATCATAGAGTGGATCTTTATTTATGTCTCATATTTCTCTTAGGTCCTACCACAAAAAAGTACAAAGCACAAAGCAAAGTAATTTGGACCTTCTTATTTGTAATAACACAACATGGAATTTCCTTCATTATTTCCTCACTTCCCAGACTATTAGGAAATGTATCTCTTAATTTTTCATTTAGGGGTTATACTTTTGCTACTCTACTTCACCAGTAATAAACAATTAATTTATATGTTAAAAATGGAATGTTTTTTTATTGTGAAAATACCATACAGAGGGATTACAATTACATGGACAAGATAATGAGTACATTTCTAATCAAGAATTGTTGTCTTCTTCTTTATTTCCCCTTCCCATCCCTTCCCATACCGCCCCCCCACCCCCTTCCTGATCCTGCTCCCCCCACCAAAGTTGTAAAGTTTGTTTTTCGACATAATGACTTGTACATCTCATTGTTGCAATGGGTTCACCTCTATCCCTATTTAAACAATTTGTTTTTTCCCATCCCCTCCACAAATTATACCAACATCAAATACAGTGAAAGCAGGGGTTATACCGTGGGGGAGGGACATACAAAGCAACAAAGAAATCATCTTATAATGTTAGAAACACTTGTATGAAAAAAAATTTGAATACTTATCTTGGGGTTCATTTCCCTAACATCAACTTATCTGACCTTTTCTGTTTGACTCAGACATATACTAGATATTGCAAATAAGGGAAACCATTGAATGTATGTTTCTTTGGGCCTGGCTTACTTCACATAATATAATTTTTTCCTGGAATGTTTTCTTAAGAGGAGAAATTACCTAAAGCAGATATGTAGATGATCACTGTATAGTTTTTTTTATTTTTGTTTTTCTAAATACTAGATTTAGAATGAAAATCCCATGCTGCCCCCATGGTAAAATAATCAGAGTTAGGAAATGTAAAAATCTATTTTTCTGAAGTATTGAAGGTAATTTTCAATATATTTTCATTAAAATATAGTATTAACAATGTGAGAGGATTTGCTACCTAAATCATATGGCCTGAAGAGACCTGTGAGCAGATGATTGGTTGGGAATAAAAGACAATATGACCATAATGTATCTCCAACATTTAAACCACACACAAATTTAACTTCTTGAAGTGAATAGCTAACATTCACTTCTAACTTAACAATGGCTATGTAACCCCATTCTATATCTCATCTTCCTTTTTGGAATCCAATAATCCTCCAAATATTCCAGCTTGTTGGGAATAAAGGGAAGTATAGCTAAAGTTACTGTCTCATTATTATAAAGATGGAATATGGGTATCCAGTTTATATTTAATCTTCTATTTTAATTATTGCTTTCTTTAAATTTGTTGTAAAAATAATTTTTTCCCAAGTTTAAGTTCCCACATGACAGTATTTCTTAAAAGTAAGTTATCTTTGTTACAATGAGTACAGTATTTGTCTAGCTCCTTTACCTTCTAACCAAGTTTTTGGGAAATTACCAGTTTGCTCAGTAAAAGAAGGCTCCTCTCGTTATCAATCTTGATGAAATTTACTAAGTTGCCTTAATATATTCTTTTACCTAAAGCTGGAATAACCACAGACCTACAAAGAGGCAGCTACAATGTTAGCAAGAGTGGAAGAGGTAATTATCTTTGGTTGAGTTGCATACCCCCATGAAGCAACTTACAAAATGTTCTGTTCATCTAATCTCCATCCAGAGAGTGGTCACTTCCACACTACACAATTCAACTTGCTTAAGTAAAGGTCAGCAAATGAGTTTTGTAAAAGAATCGCATGGCTTCCATGGAAATATGACTCAATGCCTTTGTGTCAATGTGAGGAATGTGAGAGTGTCTTTTCCATGTAAAATTGGACTTTATTTCTTGGACAATAAAAATCACAACAACCATCAGAATTTATAGCTTCCACTTCATATAGCAGCATTCCCAGGAGACTTTTTTTTTAGAACTCTGGCATTTTCATATAGTCCTACCCACAACACAAGTTTAATTTCTCTCAGCCTCACAGATGCATTTTATTTATGCAATTAATTTGTCCTTATGTTCACATTGAGACGTTCAATGGCTGACATGTTTTGTAAATATGATTAAATATATTCTAGAGTGGTTTGGCTTATTGTGGGAATAACAAAACAATGAGAAAATAATTGTAAGGCTTGTTTTGTATCCCATTATCTCAAATGTGTATACAGTTGTATGTGATCTGGTGCATATATTCTTGAGGAGGAAAAAAATTTGAATCTTATATTAATTATTGCTAAGTAGATATTCCAAAACCCAGTGGCTTAAAATAAAAATAGTTGATTGCTTTTTCATAATTCTGAGTATTGACACAATGATTCTGCTGATTTTACCAGTGGCTGCATTCAACTAGAGGATTGTCTGGTATGTCAGAGGCTAGACTATGAATCACTGCAAGATGGAGAATTCAAGGGAGCACTAGAGGGGCTGAGATTGATTGGAATATATTCCAAACATGTGTGAAATATGACAATGGACTGCTCCTCATAAATAAAGTAAGCTAATAAAACATCCTTAAAAAAAGAAAGATGAGGAATCTGACCTCATAATGGAGCTACTCTGAAGATAATGAAGTTCACTAAAGTTTCACAAGGAAAGGTAGAAATCTGAGTCCAAGCAACTGATGCTCATTCCCAGCCCCATACTACCTAGATGGACTCACATAAGAAAGGATGTAGATTGATTTACTTTAAGTTGTTGTACGCCCTTGAATTGGGCAATAAAGAGGAATTAACAAATTATAATTAGTTTAATACACAGAAAATAAAACTTGAGCCAGACACCAGTGACTCACACCTGTAGCCCTAGCTACTTAGGAGGCTGAGATCTTAGTGTCAGGATTTAAAACCAGCTGAGCAGTGTATAAGGTTCTTATTGCCAATTAATCTCAGAAAAAAGAACAAAAAGTGGTACTGTAGATGAAGTGGTAAAGTGCTAGCCTTGAGCAGAAAGAAGCTCAGGGACAGCACCCAGGCCAAGAGTTCCAGGGCCAGAAATTAAAAAAAAAGAGAAAACTTGACAAATTAGGAGAGGAACATCCTAATGAAACAACTGATTTCTATCAAAAACCTTCAACAGACATCATTCAGGGACGTCTTCCAGTACCTCTTACCCAACAGTGTACTATCCAACAGTGTACTAAGGACACTCGTTATAAGAAAACTCAGTCAAAAAGCTGGAAGTGGTGCTGTGGCTCAAGTGGTAGAGTGCTAGCCTTGAGCTGAAGAGCTGAGGGGCAGCGGCCAGGCCCAGAGTTCAGGACCCACGACTGGAAAAAAAAAAAAAAAAAAAAGAAAGAAAGAAAGAAAGAAAGAAAGAAAACTCAGTCAAATAACTAAGATCAGAAAAAAGAAAACCCAGAGCTATTTTTTCAAGTATAACAGGCCCAGCAATCTACATAGAAAATCCAAGAGCAGCTCCAAATAGGTACATAAGATAACAAATTTAATTTGTGATATAAGAGCAGGTAGAAGTCATGATGAGTATACAAAGATCAAAAGTATTACTGAGTGAAAACAATATCCAAGAAGAAAGCATAGAAATTAAAAAATGATATAATTCATGACAGCAAGAGCACCTGGAAGGTTATAAATATTACTAGTAAATATCTCCAAGAAATTTAGAGAATTAAAATAGGAAATAAAGTTGAACATAATAAATTAAAATTTTTACCATGTCCAGAGGTAGAATTACTTAGTATTACAAAGTTAAACCTATTCACAAATAAATTTATAAAATAAAGAAATTACAAACAAAATCTCAGGCAGGTAACTTTTCTAAACTTGGAAATTTGCTCCTAATATTAGCATAGAACACCTAGTAGGGATGGTGGACCCATTCATCTACTATAATATAAATGCAGGTTAACTGAAGCACTATGGCAGTAGCACAAGCAAGAATAAAAACCCCAACAATAAAGAATGTGAATGTCTCTGTAAACAGAGACACAAAGATAGAAACTTCACATATGACAATAGTAATCTTCAAAATGGGTTCGAAGAGCAGGAGATGTGACTCAAGTGAAACAGCACCTCCCTAGCATAGTGATGCACACTTAAAATCCCAGCTACTTGGAAGGTGTAGACAAGGGAGATTAGTAGTCTGTGGCTATCGCCCCAGACGATCAGAAATACATGATCAGAAAACAACTAAAAAAATTTAAAGACTTGAAGCATAGCTCAAGTAGTGCATCCTGACTAGGAAATGGGAGAGCCTGAGTTCAAACCACAATACTACAATAAAAAAGAAAGAAAGAGAAAAGAATGAAGGGAGGAAGGAAGGAGGGAGGGAGGAAGGTAAGGAAGGAAGGAAGGAAGGAAGGAAGGAGAAGGAAAAGTGCCAGGGAAGGATTAAAACTGGGAATAAAATTAAAGCATATTTTAAAAAATATTTCTATCTCTTTGAGAAATAAGTATCTTCTCAGTGCTTTGATTATAATAAATCTAAATTCAGGGAAAATTTGACAGAGGGTCAGAAGGTATATTCTGACATCATATGAAGTAAATATGTATTTGTATAATAAATTAAGATCTAACTGTGAAAGTAAACTTGAGACATGATAGAAGAAAGTATAAACTGTCTCTTAAGATGATGAATTTTTTCAAGTCCAACCCAGAAATGATTCAGAAATTAATGAAAATCGAAATGTAAGAAAAATCTTCGTACTCTAGAGCACAAGAGAAAGAACTGCAAGGAAAGTTCAGGTTTTCCCTCCTTATCCATGGTTTTATGGTTTCATGGGTCCCTCCTTTCCATGGTTTCAGTCAATGTTGGTCAACCACAGTTGAAAATATTACATAGAAAATTCCAGAAATAAACAATGCATGATTTGAAAATTGCATACTATTCTAAGAAGCATGATAACATCTGCTACCATCTCCCTCCAGCCTGGGACATGACTCACCTCATTGTCTGGCATATCTACCCTGTGTAGGCTGTCTGTCTTAGTCACTTAGCAGCTATCTCATACATCGGGTTGACCATTGCAATACCTCGCTGCTTATGTGCCAGTATCCTTATGGGGTAGCCTGATGCTGTGTCACAACAACTACGTCATCCACTTCAGCTCAACTCATCACAGAGGCATGTACCAGCTCCCTTCATCCCAAGAAAGGTCAGTACATCCGTAAGGTAACTATAGTGCATAGAAGACCATTTTCACATTTTACTACATTATATTATCACCATTGCTCTATTTTAATATTAGTGTTACAGACCTCTTAACTATACTGAATTTATAGGTCAACCTCTGCTAAATGTATGTACATAAGGGAATAAAAGCAGAACACAACAGGGTTAAGTACCCCACAATTTCAAGATCCACTAAAGGCCTTAGAATCTATTCTCATATAAAGTATAGTTTATCACATTTCTTATACTTCTAGCTTTATTTCCTTGGGAAACCTCTGTACTGCTCTCCCAATTACTGTATTAATTTTCTTTTTTCTTTGCATATCAAGTATTTTTTAATGTGTGGGGCTCAGTGATAGAGTGCTTGCCTTGCATGCATGAGGCCCTGGGTTCGATCCCTCAGCACCACATAAGCAGAAAAAGCCGGAAGTGGAGCTGTGGCTCAAGTGCCAGCCTTAAGCTAAGAACTGAGTGCCCAGGCCCAGAGTTCAGGCCCCAAGACTGACCAAAAAAAACATATTTGGGACATATAAGAGAGCCTTCAAGGTGTTGTCTTTCTCTAAATGATGGATTTTGTTCTGGCAGGCAATAAAGTAACTACCAGCAACCTTTCTTTTCCTAAGGCTTAGTTGAATTGATTAAAAATATATATATTCTGGTTTCCTCTCTAATTTTAGAATGAGATCCCATAATTACTAAAAAGGTATGGCTTTCCTAGCATCTCAATTAAAAGCTCCATACACTTAACAAACCCTCTCTATCCTGTCTAGGGGACCTCCAGTGATTCCCAGAAGTAATAAATCTCTGGTATCACCTTTCCTTTGTTGGGCCCTCAGCAGTTCCTCTAGCAGGCCTCCAGATATAGCTCCATTTTTTAAGAGACAAGAGCAAATTGTCCTGCGTATTTCTATTCCCTTTTTACTGCGCACACGCGCGTGCGCGCACACACACACACACACATTTGTTCGTTAATTATCCTACCATGCATATCAACCCATGTAGAAAGCCTCAAACTCCTCAATTCAGTGAGACTGCCCCCTGCTTGGGCTCTATCCCTTGTGCCACAGCAGAAATGTATCCTCAGGCCAGCAATAAACTGAGGTTCAGGGCTCCCTCATATACTTTCTCCATAATCCCCGTGATGAATGCATAAAACTCATGAAATCAGTTGCCTTGTACCTATTGTCCAGGTTTACAGTTACTTCCAGTGGAAGAGCAAGCCTTGTAACAGGTACTTCTTTATGGCCAGAAATGGAAATCTTTGGTTTCTTTTCCTACTACACCATTAGCATGCGATGGAAAACAGTTTATGGTTTTAATGGTTAAAGATACTCTATGACTTACTTTTCTTCAAACTGGGCCCTATCCTAACTTTGCTCTATCTGATATTTATTTATTTATTTATATTACTATTCATGGTACTAGGATTGAACCCAGGGCCTTGTCTGTAATGTGCATGTATTCTACCAATGAGCTATATATACCAGCCTTTAAAAATTTTATTGTTTAAGAGGCAAGATCTAATTATCTTTGCCCACAATACTCCTACCTGTGCCTCCTGAGTAGTCAGAGTTATAAACACGTGGCACACCATGCCTAGTCTAACTTTCTGCTGTTACCATTCTCTGTAGGAAGTAAAACAAAGTAATACACAATAAGCTCTCTGAATTGTTACTTAGTCATGGAGTCTCTTAACCTAATAGAAAACCAAGTTTGGGAGATGAAATATGTTAAAATTTCCTAAAGAACGTAAGTTATTACATTGTTTAGTTAGCTCTAAAGGGTTTTTGTTTGTTTGTTCAATCTTTGTTTTTGTTTGTTTTCAATCAAGTTCTCCATATGTAGACTAGGCTGGCCTCAAACTCAGGACCTAAATGTATCAAAATCCCCAGCACATGAGAATCAGTGGTATGGCTCTCACACCCAATGACCTCAGACCCAAGTGTTGAAACCCATGGCCTTCAGAGCTTGGCAGTGCCCTAGAACTTTCCTAGTTTCTCTTCTTTAGCTCTTTCCAGATTTCCATCTTTCTTCAATTTCAAATCTCTACCTAACCTCATTTTCTCTCTGCCATGACCATCTCTCTTTCCTGTGCTTATATGTTTTGTCCTGTGCTTATATGTTTTGTCCTGCCCACAATCTGGAGCTCTTCTGCTTTCCAGACTACTGAGATCTGGAACTTTCTGCCTGAGTAGTAATTGCCACTGTTGCTCAGTGTGACAGCTGTGTCTGTCACTAACATTGCCACTGCCTTCACTCAGATTACACTTATTTTTTCATTTATTTTTGTTATAAAAGTTCAGATCACACTTCTGTTATTTGCTTTCTCTTCCCATCTTTTTACCAGCTCAGTCTGCTCTACTGAGGATAAAGATCAAAAGTAGGGAAGACTAACATGCAAATGAAGGATTGCATGTGCAATGATCATACAAGGAATGATTGTACCCATACCAATCCAATAGCCTCTCATGCAAATGAAGGATTGCATGTGCAATGATCATACAAGGAATGATTGTACCCATACCAATCCAATAGCCTCTCATGCAAATGAAGGATTGTGCTTGCACCAATCGCATGTCTTACTCTGGGTCACCAGAGGAAGTACTCCTCCTCTGGCTGAGTGAAAATGGTTCCAGGATCCTGTAGTTCACCAAGGCTTTTAAGCAGTCATGCATGGGATGAAGCCTTCAGGAGCCAGAGTTGTGCTTCAGGAGAGAGCATCTGTAGTTGCCCTGTAGTTTTCTAAGGGCATCCATGGGGTGTCCAGCTGGTACTCGCACCAGGGCAATCCAGCTGGCTGTTTGTCTGACTCTCCTTTACTCAGGTCAGCTTGGACACCTGGAAAGGGAATTGAATAGCATTTGCCCCCAATACCTTAGCTCAGCTACAAGGACAATACAAGGCTTGCTTACAATAAAGATTAGCATTACATCTAAAATGACTTAAAGCTGTGCTTTAGTAATGCCTTGACTCCTGTCCAGGGACCAAGGGAGAGGTAGGTCCCTCAATCTGTCTGATAAGGGCTGTAATTCCATTATAGTGACCCAGCCCCCAAGATTTCATCTCTACCTAATTATCTCCTTAACGTCCTATCTCTATAAACTGTCACATTGTGTGTTGGATCTTAAATAGATGAAGCTGAGGGGAAAGACACAACTCAGTCCATGATAATGAGTCTTCTGTTTACACATTGTGGGGAAAAGAAACTATCTGCAGATCTTTTCTGTGATGAAGGATATTTCTGCTTTTTCCAGTTATACTTAATTCATATACAAAAAATAGTTCCTTCTTGAATAAAATTTAGCTACTAATTTTGCCTGTCTAGTAATGGGCAAAGTCAATCTCGAATGTGGAAGAAAATTGTAATTATTTCTCTTAGGGAAAGCAGTGTTGCACAGAAATGGCCACAAAGTGTGAATTCTTTAAATTCTTTATTTTTTTTATTATCGTTAAGTAGTTGTGCAAAGGAGGGCCATTTAACAAAGCAGTTTATGAATGCAATGCATCTGGAGCAGTGTCACCCCTTTCAACATTCTCAAGCCCTTCAACTCATCCCTTCCCGTACTTTTCTTAATTTTATGGTCTGATGCAGTCAGGAATTCATTACCCCCTCCTCCTCTCATCATCTCTCCCTCTCCTCTCCACCCCTCTTGCATGTACCCTTTTCCTACTGCTCATTTTTTGGGGGCTTTGACTTGGTCTTTCAAATTATTATACCCTATAGAGTTTGTTATACTTCAGTTAATTCATTTGTGGCTAATTGCATATCACCCAATATGTTTACTTATAGATTTGTAGGTATATTTGTGGTAGCACAAATGAGGAACACCATACAACCTTTACTTGTTTGGGGCTGGCTTACTTCAGTTAATATAGTTTTCATTTCCTTATGAATAGTATAATATCATATACATATTTCCTGACATCACATTATCTGACCTTTACTGCTTGACTCATACATATACTAGATATTGCAAATAAGGGAAACCATGGGACCTATGTTTCTTTGGGCCTGGCTTACTTCACTTAATATAATGTTTTCCAAGTCTTTCCATTTCCTAACAAATGGGGCAATGTCATTCTTTCTGATGGAGGCATAGAATTCCATTGTGTATATATACCACATTTTCTTGATCCATTCATCTACTGAGGGGCATCTGGGTTGGTTCCAGATCTTAGCTATAGTAAATAATGCTGCAATAAACATAGTTGTGCTGGTAGCTTTAGTGTGGTCTTGTTTGTAAACATTTGGGTAAATGCCCAAAAGTGGGATTGTTGGGTCATAGGGGAGTTCTATGTGAAGTCTTTTGAGGAACCTCCATACTGCTTTCCAAAGTGGTTGAACAAGTTTACATTCCCACCAACAATGAAGTAAGGTTCCTTTCTGTCCACATCCCCTCCAGCATCTGTTGTTGTTAGAGTTCTTGATTTTTGCCATTCTAACTGGGGTGAGGTGATATCTCAATGTTGTTTTGATTTGCATTTCTTTTATGGCTAGGGATGTTGAACATTTCTTCATGTGTCTATTGGCCATCCTTCTTTCTTCTTCAGAGAAGTTTCTCTTTAAGTCTTTCGCCCACTTATTTATTGGGCAGTTGTTTCTTTGAGGATTTGTTGTTGGGGGGTTTAATTTTTTTTAATGGGAAATATCTTAAAAACACTTTTTATCAAACTGATGTCTAAAATTATAAGAAAAATCTGGACATCACCCCATTCATAAGGAAATGGAAAGACCTGGAAAAAATCATATTAAGTGAAGTAAGCCAGACCCAAAGAAACACAGGCTTCCTGGTTTCCCTCATTTGTAGGGTCTAGATAGTTCTAGCAGAGGATCACAATAACTCAATAGTTATGTACATATGACCTTATAAAATGATGCTTATTGAAATGAACTACAAAAAAAGGAAAAATCTAGATGTTTGAAGAAAACTGAGTTACTATATACTTGTGTTTCTTTTCTTTTTTTTTTTTTTTGGTCGTGGGGCTCAAACTTTAGGCCTGGGTACTTAGGCCCTGAGCTCTTCAGCTCAAGGTAATACTCTACCATTTGAACCACAGCGCCACTTCCGGTTTTCTGATGGTTAATTGTAGATAAGAATCTCACTGATTTTCCTGCCCAGGCTGGCTTTGAACTGCAATCCTCAGATCTCAGCCTTCTGAGTAGCTAGGATTACAGGCGTGAGCCACCAGTGCCAGGCAACTGTTTCTTTACTTTGAATTTCTATGTGCATAGAATAGAAGATATCCTTTGTATAGTGACTTTATGTGTCACCTTATTTTCCAGCTGTGGTGATCTATCTATAAACTCATTTAGGAATAAAAAGGTAAAAAGAAGTCTACAGCCAGCAGTTTGAAGCTAGCTCAGACTAAAAAGTGGGTAAGACCCCTGTATCCAATTAACCTGCAAAATAAATAAATAAATAAATAATCCAGAGATGGAGTGGTACCTCAAGTGGTTCAGTGCCAGTCTTGAGTAAAAGGCTAAGAATAGTAGCTAGGCCCTGAGTTCAAGCCCTGGTACCAGCACACACACACACACACACACACACACACACACACACAGGGGGGGGGGAGATCACAGGAGATAATCAACAGATGCTGGTGTCTATACCTGATTAATGTCATAATCTACCATTTTCTTTCTTTCTCTCTCTCTCTCTCCCTCCCCCCTTTCTCCTTCGTTCCTTCTTTCTCTCCCTCCTTCCCCACTCTTTCCTTTTTTCCTTCCTTCCTTTCTGACATACTTTTGCTTGGCTTTTCACTCAAGCTTAGGATTCTACCACTTGAGCCACACATCCACTTCTGGAATTTTTGGTAATTAATTGGAGATAAAAGTTTCATGGATTTGTTTGCCTGGGCTAGCTCCAAACTTGATTCTCAGTTCTTAGCCTCCTGACAAGCTAGGATTATAAACTGTGCCCACTTGAGTATGGTCATTCTAAGTGTGAGTTTTTAATTATATGTATTTACACATACATGTGTGCGTGTATGTATACATACATGCGCACAGGTATGTCATATGTGTGTATAATACATATACATAGTTTTAGTAGCTTTATTGAGATTTAATTCATGTGTCATAATATCCACTGACTTAAAGTTCTCACTTAAAATCTTTATAACATAATCAGAGCTGAGCCACCATTCCAATAATCAATCATAGAGCATGTTTTCCTTATCATCTAAATGACATATGCCATTTAAATAAATAATGCTAGGTCTTCTAATGAACTTCTCCGTAAAGTAATTGTAGACTTTCAGAGCCTGAGGGATTTGTAAATTATGTATTCCAGAAATATCATTACATCAATTGGACAGCTAACCCATGGTGGGTTCTTGTCTTTCATCTCGACCCCTACCTGGACACTCTCGTCACCACTTATAGTAGATTTGAGCATGAATCACTGATGTCTGCCAGAAACGGAAAGCCTTTTGCACTTGCTCTTGTCATAAAAAAATTAAATGGCGTTAATTTTTTATTGGAAGATGTAACTAAACAAAACACAATAAACTCAGCATATGACCCATAGTGTTATATAATTATCTATGAAGTGTTTTAATGGAACAGTAAAAAGTAACACTTCTTTTTTTTAAAGCAGAATCTCGCTATATAGACTAAGATGGCTTCAAATTTGAGACACATTGCCTCAGCCTCTCAGGTACTGGGCTTCTAGGCATCCATCACCATACTCAGTGCTAAGTGCCACTTTCATTTGAAATAATAACACCTAATAGTCAAATGCAATGTTTGGACTGGCTTCTTTTTATTATTATTACATGTCATTTTGAGCCTTGATTTTCACACTTACAAATGGAAATCATATTTTCTCTTCTTTCAAAGTGGAGCAAATTGTAGGAAATAACTAGTACTCATTCTATCTCACATGTCATTGTGACAATTTATTCCTTTACATACATTTCAACACTAGTTTTGGCACTATCAAGTGTCCTCCAACTTAATGTTTGATGTCACTGTAATATCTTTAACTTCTGAAGCATTCTGAAGTTTTCCAGAGCATATTCCTGCAAATTATTTCATGTGATCAATTCTAAAATATGCTGACAAGAACACAGAATAACCAAAAGTCTGATCTAGATTTTCCTTTCTTCCTCATTAGAAAATTGTTTGCTCTATCAACTTACTGCAAAGAGGGGCTTAGGATAACTTACAGTCTGAGGACTCCAAATGATAATGCAAACTTAACATAGATTCAACAATGACCTGTTTTCAAGTAAACATCTAATGTGTGTAATGCTGAATGAGAAGAAAATGTCCTCTCTGCCATTGGGCCGGGTATGACCAAGAGATGCTGACATCAATGAAGCCCTGCCCTGTGTCGCCATGTTCTCCCACATACTGAAAGCCATTGGGATATGCATTATTTCTACAGGAGAGCAAAAAATGCCAGCATGGAAATTGCTTTTATAGACAGGAAGATGTATACTTCACATATATAATTTCAGCTAAGAAGGCATGTTCCAGGTTTCAAAGAAGAGGTTACATATTCATAGTGCTAAATGCTCACATAATTCAACCCTACCAAAAAATAAATGCAAAAATACAGACGGAAGACTGTGTTCTCTGATCTTGATTAAATCTCTACAACATCTATTTTATACAACACTAACACCAAGGAGTGGTTTGGGTTTGGTTTGCTCTTGGTTCAGATCAAAATTTTCTCAATGAAAGGCACTGGGATTGGAGACAGGAAGTCAGGAGAAAGGGTCTGAGTTCGATTGTGCTGGCTATTACAGGGTGAAGTGTTTTCATGTCTGTGTCTTGTATTCTTCCCATAAGGAAGAGATGAGCCTGAAGACCTATGTTGTCTTGTGTTTGGGGTTTTGTTCTTCCGTTTCTTTCTTTTTGTTTGGGCTGCTAGACTGGCAATTCTAAGGAACACCATGTTAGGGAGAAACTGGCTTTCTGTCTTAAACCAGCAGGTCACATACACGAAAAGGATTCAGACAATACAGTACCAAAATACTATTTTCTGCAGTCAGAGTGAAAGCTAAAATATAACTGGCTGAGAGATAATGCCTGGAAAAGTTCAGCATCGTTTCACATAGTTTTACATCATTCTCCAGAATGTTTCAAGTTCTATTTATTCCCCAAGCACTGAAATAACCCTGAATATTCCAATAACAACCCAAGAAAGAGCATCTTTTTTCACTTCACCATGTATGGTTTCAGCCCCTTGGCTTCCAGGTTTACATCATATGCTGGTCTCACAGGCCTAACAGAGCCACCTTTGCCCGAAAAGGAGAAGGGATGCTTGCTGGGAGGAGGCACACTGAAATTCCACCCAATCTCTTGAGGCTTTTATTCTTAACCCAGTATCACATAGCTGAATATCTCTTCTTGCCTGTTATAAATAGGTTCTGATGTCTGTCCCTGTAGCTCACTGAGAAAGAATGCAAACAGTCCCAGGAATGAATGCTCAGGAAGGTTGTTCTGCCTAGTAAGAGCTATTTTCTTTTTTAAATGACTTGATCCCCAGAGACAAAGAAAGCTTTACATTTTTAGGATGTGAGTTTCTCATCCTTGGGAATGACGTAGTATTTTATAGGTGAAGTTAAGTTTAAAAAGGAGAAGAAGTGATACCAATAGTAAAAATGTACTGAACAATACTTTTTTTCCCTTAGTTATCTTTAAGGGAATGCAGATTATTTTGGACAATTTTGTCTACATTCACCAGCAACAAATGTTTTTTCACATAATGGTGTGCTCAGAAGGATCTGGGAACCCAACACCATAACCCAAGATAGACAGAACTAATGAAGTGAAGAACCAACAACAAAACAATTGCACAAACAAACTTTCCAAAAAATGACCTGGTTTTATTCTCTCTTGCTATATAAAAAGAAGTGAATGTGAGAGATGTTGTATAAACAAATGGTTTTTCTTTGCATTTAAACCAATCAACACTGAGTGAAAGAAACAAATAGAAAACATAGTTACTAATGTACTTTTTTCTTGGTTCAGGAAACTGTCAGTGATTTTAAGGCTCCAAGGTGATTTTCAGACTTCAACTTCTAAACACAGACATAGTTCTCATTCCTGCTTCAGATAAGGAGAACGTCCCTGATAAAATTCTTTATCTATTGTTGTGGTAACCACAATATGATTCCAAAGGATTTTCATAACTTTTAAATGTGCATATTTGTCCTTTCACAAACACAGATTGCTACATCTCAGACCCAGCTCCATGGAACTGTAACCATCTGTCTTTAAGTGACTATACCTTTTTTTTAACTGATTGCCTTATGCTACAATTGGAACATTGGATACTTTACTTCTGTATTTACAGTTCTAGTTATTTTGGATCCTTTGAAGAGTCTTGGACTAAAGAAACTGTTTGGAAACAATCTGGACTTACAGAAATACTATAAGGGATGTTTGACTTTTGAAGAGTGTGGTATGAAGTGTTGGATTCTAATCTAGACCATATTCATAGCACATATCAGTTTTTTTTGGGGGGGGTGGTTCTGGTCGTGGGGCCTGAACTCTGGGCCTGGGCACAGTCCCTCAGCTCTTCAGCTTAAGGCTAGTGCTCTACCACTTCCGGCTTTTTTCTTTTTGCTTATGTGGTGCTGAGGAATCGAACCCAGGGCCTCATGCATACAAGGCAAGCACTCTACCACTGAGCCACCTTCCCAGCCCCCATATCAGAGTTTTAATGATACCAAAATGGCTTTTGTCTGTATTTTGTAAGCAATGACATTTTTTCTATTATCTGAACTATTAATTAACTGCAATAATTGTTCTAAGAGTGTTTTGCTTCATTGATTCTTCATCTGAGAAACTGCAAGCTGTCTATGTCAGTGAAATAATACTAGAAGAGTCATAAAACATTCCAAAGCTCCATTTACTAAGTTGCTTTCACCAACTCATTCTCTGACCTTGTCCATTGAACATAGGTTTTTATTTCCAACACTTGAAAATTTTACCTTGAGTTTATAGAATATCTAGAGTTGTTTTTAAATTAAATCTCATAAGAGCTTTTATTTCCTTCTCTTCATTCAATGAGAATGTTTGTGTTAATTCTTACACCTAACCAAGTGCAGTACTTTTGCAAAGAAGCTATTAAAATGCTTTTCAAGTTGAAATTTCCCTGCCCCTCTAAGAATAGACATGTGGTTAATTACATATATTTTAATCTCAGTATATTCTTTAGAGAATTTTTACTGAGGCAGATTTATTTCAGTTCTCAGTTATTTAGAGTATGTCTTATGACCCTCATGTACCACTTAGCCACACCATCAGTTCTTAAAATACAAATTTTGATAATTGCATTAAGTATAATTTCTCATGGAATGGATGACACTAATTAACATGTCAATAAAATCTAAATCTAAAGAGTAGATCTTTAAAAAGAAATTATCTTGACCCCCCTTTGCTTTCAAAAGGACAAATACAGCTCCAACAATCGAGTGTATATAAAATAGAAAATGTGAAGATAGGGTTTTGAAGTAGTCCAGAACTGTACCTGAGACATACTCTACTTGTACCATTTGCAAGCACTTATGAAAAATATGAAGATATATTACAGATGTGTTCTAGTCAAGGTAGACATTTAAAACATGGATAGTGACTTTTCTTAGATTTTAAAATCCAAACTGAATACTTACAGAAATGCACCTTAAGGATAAATGATAAGAATAATATAACATTAGGAGGTGCAGTTCACAAGTAGGATGGAAATGTGAAAAATATCTTTTCAAATTAGTATTAAAGCAGTTCTGTGTTAAGCAAATAGACATCAGTGCTTATAATCATATCACCAAATGAAAAGAGGTTGTTAAAATAAACTCTTGTCCCACAAATACAGACACTTCAAATCAGTGTAACTGCAAACAGGTGTATGAACCAGCAGAAAGTGGTCAAAAATTAGAAAATTGCCTTCTATTAAAATTAGAGTGATTCTCAAAGACTCCACTTACTTTCTACTTGGAAATGACAAGCTTTGATCTTAGTTTCAGTTAAAAACCACCATTACAGGTACTATTTCCCTTTTCTTTACAATTTAAACTTTTTAAAAACCAGTGTCAGCAATTTCACATCCTTCCTTGCACCTGGAAAAATGCTGTTTCAGACTTCCAGGCTAGTCTTGGGTTTTTTTTTTTTTTAATAATTTACTTTTCTTCTTGGCTCTACATGAAGAGTTAGAGAAAATATTCCTTCCACTAAAAGTATCTTCAGTATATTTCTTTGTTTTTTAACTTGTTTTTTTTAATTTAATTTTATTTTATTTGTGAACATCTGTACAGAGGGGTTACAATTGCATGGGCAGGATAATGCGTACATTTCTTACCAAGCATTGCAGCCTCCTCCTTTGTTTACCCTTCCCTTCCCATCCCTTCCCAGCCTTTTTAACTTGTTTTATTTCACTCTAACTATACTGGTTCCTGTACTTAAAGTCACCCAAGATGTTAAAATGTGAAAAATCTTCAAATTAAGGAAACCTTACAAAGAGTGATTCCCAAAGAAGTATCAATGCCTCATGGGTAGAATATAGAGCAAGGTTTCAAATAGGAAGACAAGATTTCTTTGCCAACTGGCTTAACTGTCATTTTGTTAGGACATAGTATTAATGATATGAGCATAGATCAAAGAACATTGAGAAAATGTTACTTTTTTAAGAAGAAGAGGAAGTGATGTGAAAAGTATCAATGAAGGGGTCAGTGAAATATAAAGTAATAAACCTCTACTCTGCTAACACATACATAACATTTCTGTTTGGGGAGGGTTGTTTCTGTTTTATGGTAGTACTGATGTTTGACCTCAGGGACTTGAAGTTGTTAGGTAGGTGTTCTACTAGTTGAGCCATGTCTCCAAAACTTTTTGCTTTAGTAATTTTGGAGACAAGGTCTCACATTTATACTCAGGCTGGCCAGTAGCAGAAATAATGCGGCCAAATACCATAAGATATAATCTGGTCTTCCACAAAACCTGTTGGAAAATTATTCTACATATACTCCTATAAAACTTGCAATTAAACTCTACACCAATGTATTTATTCTTCCCATTATTCATCTGTTCATTCATTCCACATTTTCTGAGCACAGTCTCTTGCCAAGTATCCTACTGGTCACTGAGGATACAAAGGAAAAACAAAGAGTCCTTAATTTCAAAGAGTCCAGTGTGAAAGACAAACACATAAACACACTTAAAAGAAGAAAAAGAAACCCTGACAAGGGTAAAAATCCACTGTAGCACCTCTTTTAATAAGGAAGTTTCTTCTGTTTTCATCCGCTTCTTACCACAGATCACAGTAACATGACACAGACTCTAGGATGTCACAAGAGTAGATTTCCCTGAGTGTCTCCTCAAGCTGTTTATCAAGATGACAAGATGTTGGTGTACACAGAAGAGCTGAGATGTTCCATCATGAAACCTGGGTCCAGGCAGTGATAGCCAATAGTCTAGAAGGTGGGTATGACCTGAATACTTCTTTCCACTTTGGAAGAAAATGCTCACAGCAGGACCCAGGTACTTCCAGAAGCTCATTGGAAAACATCTACACCACAATGATTGTAGCCCTGCTAGCTTAGTTTCTCCAGAGGAGAGGAGGGGCAACGTAAGGCAACGAACTAAGCAATGTTAGTTCTTCAGGACATTCTGCTGTCTCTCTGTCTTATTCAATCAAACATGGTTGTGCAGGTATGGAGCTATTTCAAGGGCCTCTCACTGTCCCATTATCTTCCCACATCATTACTGGAAAAGATATTTCATAGACATAAATCCTTTCATCAAAGATAAACCCAAAGTCTTAGATGAAGATGGTTAAGTTGAGATAATGTGCATGAGTGTAATACATTCATTCTAACACTAAGTGGAATCTTTCCACTACCCGATAAAGGGCAGCTATCAAATTCCCTTCTGTTTAGTCAAGAGGGAAGGTTAAAAAGCAAGGTCAAGAATGTGGAGATGGAAGGCTGTGAAAAAGAATCCAAATGCTGGCAACTTCATAGTTTGGTTTGGGAACGTTGAAGGCAGTCTGAGTGTGTGTAAACTGACCTGTTTGTAGAAGCTGAGCACAATGAAGGGATGGTGGCCACCAGGTGAGGAGAGATGATGGAGCCCATTTTCTGTCACATGATCCTCTAGGATGACAGAAATCAACCTTACTCTTGATTAGAAATAGCTTACTTGTCCTTGTAACAAAGGAATCTTGTTCCCTCAAGTTTCTTTCCAGACGAAGAATGGAATACAACGTAAAGGTACGGCTTCCAAGGAAGACCACTTGTGTTCAAATCTTAGATCTTCTTCTTTGGTTGTATGATTTTTTTTTAAAGGATGTAACTTGACCACTCAAAATAAACAAAATAAAACAAACAAACAAAAACCCTTGAGTACCAGTCCTGGGGCTTGAACTCAGGGCCAAGGCACGGTCCCTGAGCTTTTTGGCTTAAGGCTAGCACTCTAGTACTTGAGCCACAGCTCCACTTCTGGATTTTTTTGGTAGTTAATTGGAGATCAGGGTCTCATTGGCTTTCCTGCCCAAGCTAACTTTGAACTGTGATCCTCAGATCTCATCCTCCTGAGTAGCTAGGATTATAGATGTAAGCAACCAGTGCTGCTTGGCATATACCCAACTTTTCATCTGCAAAAAGGGATAAAACTATTACCTTACCTGGCACAGGTTCCTGGGGGTTTAGTTATCCAATTTGAGAAGGAAAGCAACAGGTGACACAAACAGTATCCAGGTAGGACACTGTCACTGAAATAAGCAACAAATCATTGAAAACATAGCTGTGAAATTAGACAAAGAAAGGGTAGATTCTGAAAATTCTGATATCATCAGAATTGTGTCAGTAATTTAAAGGAATTGAAATATAACAGTCTACTTTTTATTTTCAGAACTTAGTTTCTAAATTTTTATTCAGAACATATATCTACCTCTAAACAGGGAGCCATCATATCAATCCTCAATTAATTCCTCAAAATTGCCAAGTTCCTCTTACTAAGGTTGCCATGTTTTTATATAAAGACTATTTTTAGTATGTAGATTTTTAATGTTTACTTCTCTCTTTTTTTGGGGGGGTCAGTTATGGGACTGCTGTCCCTCAGCTCTTCAGCTCAAAGCTAGTGCTCTACCACTTGAGCCACAGCCACCACATTTTTTTTCTGAGTGGTTTCATTGGAGATAAGAGTCTCATGGACTTTCCTGCCCAGGCTGGCTTTGAACCACAATCCTCAGATCTCAGCCTCTTGAGTAGCCAGGATTACAGGCGTGAGCCACCAGCGCCCAGCTTCTTTCATGTTTTTTACTTGCTAATTTGGGGTCATGGAAATGACAGGGAGATATGGTAAATACCTAAGGAAAATAAATACATCTAGTTAAGATGTAATATTTTTCTGCAAAACAGTAAGGGACTAGTGAGAAGGGAGAGCAATAAGCCAAGAATAACATAATATTTTCAATTTGATTTACCACATTCCAGCAAGAAAAGGTTAAATGATAAAATATTGATTATAACAATGAATTTATCCACTTTTTAATGAACCGTTCTTATCTTTTCAACAAGAAGCTTACATATCTGTTTCTATTTCTTACATGTTTTCTAATTCCTTGTAGAATTGTGAAAGCCATGCAGTATTTTGTTTGGGACACATAAAAATTCTTGGGTGATTTCCATCCATCCTTCCAAAATATAAAAATGGAGTGACTTAATTACAGAGACACTAATTCATGGACATAATGTTGGCAGTATTGCAAGGATAAGAAATAATCTCCATGGAAACAAAATACAACAAGGAAATTCTAATTAAATCACATGTGTTACATGGATCTGAGCCACTGTGTCTTGGACATGAGCATTTGTTTTCTGTCACCTTTGTAAAAATAAAGTGTCCTATTACAGTGAAATTTACAGGTGTTTCTTCCCTTCCAATTAGTTGTTCGATTAGAAAAGTAAATTTTAGTTTACTAAGATTAATTTACCAGGAAAACCATGTAGACTTCTGGATAAGCATGCAATGTTGAACACAAAAGTTCATTCTTGCCCAACTGAAAGCCCCACTGTACTGCCATGGAAGGAATATAATAAACAGTAAAACAGTGAAGACCCAAAGAAGGGGAGTAAAAATAGAGGAGAGCTGTTGTAGACTGAATTAGATGTTATACACTGAATTCCTCAGTTCCAAATTTCAGCATGGCTCGTGATTCTGATCTCTCTGTCTCTGAGTCTATACCTCTGTCTCTCTCTGTGTCTGAATCTCTCTGTCTCTGAGTCTATACCTCTGTCTCTCTCTGTGTCTGAATC
>NW_012267313.1:5590116-5612644 GCF_000151885.1 Dipodomys ordii | reverse complement strand
GGCCCTGGGTTCGATTCCTCAGCACCACATAAGCAAAAAAGAAAAAAGCCAGAAGTGGCGCTGTGGCTCAAGTGGTAGAGCGCTAGCCTTGAACTGAAGAGCTGAGGGACAGCGCCCAGGCCCAGAGTTCAGGCCCCACGACCAGACCAAAAAAAAAAAAACCCTAAAACAAATATAACACTATAGTAAGAATTACAAAAACTAACTCAAAAATTTAAACATAAAACTAAGGTATTTGTTATAGTCACACATACCCCCTATTTAGTGAAGTAATGAAAGCCAAAGAGAAATGGAAATTTCCATAAGAAATGGAAAATATAATTGTGATATAGAAATCTACCTATAAACTAATAGAATGAATAAGTGAGTTTAACAAAGTTACTGAATATAAAAATCATTTGCTTTTATATACGCTAATAAAAAGTAAGAATATGTAAAAAGATAACTTTTACAAAGCAAAAATTACATAAGAATTGATAAAATGGTACATGATCCCTATATAGTGTTATAACACTTTGCTGAGAGAAATTAAAACACTTTATCAAATCTTCATGGATAAGCGGAATCAAGAGTGAAAAATTTCCAGTATTCTCAAATTATCTTACAAATTAAAAAAACTGAATATTAATAGATCTTTGAAGGGAAATTGAAAATGTAGTACTAAAACTTTCATGAAAATATACAGGGTTGAAAACAGTTAAATAAGTCTTAAGGATCATAAATTTAGAGAACTCACACTATCAGATTTCAAGATTCATTACAAAGTTGCAATAAACAAAAGTATGGTATTTATGTAAGAAAATAAACCAATAAACAAGAGAGAGAATCTGGAAATAATCAAATATATGATCTTTGATTTATGAAAATATGCTGAAGTCAATTACATAAGAATCATAATGTGTAAATATGAGAATAAAAAGAAGTAGATAGCCAAGCCAAGAATGTGACATAATATCTTTGTGAGTTGAAGATGGGCAAATTTTTTCAAACAAGACCCCCCCCAAACCAAAATACATACGTATTTAGCATGGAAGAAAACAATGCAAATTTGGACTATCTTTTAATTATGAAACCTTATTCATTAAAACAGAATAGCCACAGGATAAGAGAACAAATTGATACTATTTAGTATTTGACAGACTTCATAGCCAGAATAGAAAGGAAATATGTGTTTATTGACAAATAGAATGGATAAGTTGTATTATGGTTATAAATACATATATGAAAGAATAAAGAATACTACCACACTAAAAGCCTAGATAAATCTCACAAATGTGATGTGTGACAGAAAAGAAAATCCATAGGGAGAGAATGCACATGGTATCAGCCTTCTTACCTAAAATTCATAAGCAGGCATAATTATTTTATAAAGATAAAAGTCAGATTAATGGCTGTCCTGGCCACTACACATTCAAGTCATGCCTTCCCCAAGGAGATTTCCGGGGTTCCGATAACATTCTTGGTGTTGATTTAGACAGCAGTTACAAGTACATGTTTAATTTGTGACAATCATATAGCTGTATGCTTATAATAGGTTTATTTTTTGTACATCATATTTTAGTAAGTGTTTTCCAAATAAGAAAAGCACTGCTGTGCAAGAAAGAAAGAAAGAAGAAAGAAAGAGTGAGTGGGAGAGAGGAAGGAAGGAAGGAAGGAAGGAAGGAAGGAAGAAAGAAACAAAAAAGAAAGGAAGAAGGGAAGGAAATGAGGGAGGTCAGGAGGAGGGAAGGGAGGAAGAAAGGGAGAGAGGGAGGGAAGGAGGGAGGAAGGGGGAAGAGAGAGGGGGAAGAGGGAGAGAGAGGAAGGGAGAGAGGTAGGGAAGGAGGGAAGGAAGGAAAAAGTCCAGCTTGCAAGAGGAAAAGGAAAAAGCTAAAGGAAGAATAAATGAGTGCTGAAATTAAAAATGCCTCTTCTAAGGGCATATGCTGATCCCAGGATGGGGGAAGTGAATGGATTTGAATTAGATACTTGCCAGGTAAGGGGTGAAAATGCAGTTCCTGCACATAAATTCGGGCCTTTCCTGGCAAGAGACAGAATTGTTCT
This sequence comes from Dipodomys ordii, assembly GCF_000151885.1. NCBI lineage: Eukaryota > Metazoa > Chordata > Mammalia > Rodentia > Heteromyidae > Dipodomys > Dipodomys ordii. Next base: position 5,610,601 of record NW_012267313.1, on the reverse strand, counting down.
CTTTTAGAAAAAACAAAAAACTTGTTAGTCTTTGTCTTAATTAAACATATTATTCAAAAGTATGAGTTTGCACTTAAATTATCTATGAGGTTTGAGAAAGCCCAAAATAAAGCATTAAAACATTACCAGATAAATAACAGCCCAGGCTGCTTGGCTGAGGTGAGGATGGTGTCTGGAGGAGTACATCCTGGTCTTTCTGGAGGAGTACATCCTGGTCCATTGGTCATGTCCTTATCACAGACTGACATCTGAAGATAAGCGAAAAATACAAAAACACTAACCCTGAATTGCATTTTTCCACTTAGAATACACTTTTGTAAGTGAAAAGCTTTAAATCTATATTTGACATGTAAACTTGTTACTAATATATAAATCTTTATGTAGAAGACAACTATTGTGTTTTGTGTATTTAAAGAATATATGGGAAGTTGATTTCTTTTTCAGAGCTAAGAGTGTAAAAGATAAATGCAATATGAGTTGATGGATATAATTCTAGCTGAGGGGGGGAAAAACCTGGTAGTGTGAGTCTTTGCTACTGGATATATGGAAATTGGAAAACCTTGATAGATAGATAGATAGATCAAGAAAATATATACTTGACCCAAACAAAAGGCAAAACTTACCATACAATAGAACATAAAACCACATCTGCTTGCTTCCTTAATGCAACTCATTACACTGAAATTTAAAAAATAACTATATAACTGAGCTATTTCCAGTCAGTACCATTCACATGTCCTCTCACCGTCAATGCGAATGGCCTTTTGACAGGTGAGCTAACATAAAGTGAAAAAATAGGAACAGTACAGTTGCTTAGATGCTAGGAGTAAACACATGCAAACTGTTCTCTATGCAGCAAAAATAACCATAGATACATATACACAATGTAACACAGAAGGCTAAAACTGTGCATTATAAAGATAGCAGGACTTTTGAAAAGTCCAAACAGCTGTGAAGTACACTTAGCCACTGGGTCAGTGCTTGTTTTATACTGTGAGGTCGTCATTATTTTTGTTTCACTACTAGGAATCCAATATTGTGTTTGCCTTATACTGATAATTTTTGTCTTTGTAAGAGACCCAAGGTAAGTTTAGTAATATTATTCAAAATTGAAAGACTACTCTTTTTTTTCAGATTTCTCAAGGTTTGATAAATCTTTCAACTCATTGTTTTCCTAATTTTCAAATTTTGAAAGTTCTTAAGGCTATACCAACAGATTTTGTACCTGGAAAAATAAAACAAGATTTTAATGATTATGAGTGCATTTCTTTTTGCCAGTCATGGGACTTGAACTCAGGGCCTGGGCACTGTCCCTGAGCTTCTTTTGTTCAAGGCTAGCACTCTACCACTTGAGGCACAGCTCCACTTCCAGCTTTTTCTGTTGACGTAGTACTGAGGAATCGAACCCCAGGCTTCATGCACACTAGGCAAACACTCTACCACTGAGCCCCACCCAACCCTATTAGTACAAATTTTTAAATAATCTGAATATATTTCTCTTGAAGTCTCAACTCATAAAACTTGAAGCTGAAAGTTCACTAGAAAATTAAGTTGGGTCAGATCAGTTTGAAATAATTTGATTCGTCTTAAAATTAAAACATTGTTTTGACTTAGTACTTTGAGATTATTCGATTCTGACATCAGAGAATCTCTGCCAATATAATTGTATACTGAAAAGATACATAAAACACAAGTGTTCCTATAACTAGTAAATAAAAGTCAGAAAACACAGGAGATTGACACTTGCAGCGGATGGAGGAAGTGTTATTGGTCTGGACATGTTGTTGAAAATAACTTATAAGCTAAGGAAAATTTGAGTAAACTGTTAATTAGCACTAAAAAACAGACAGCAGATCCTGATATTTCTCCAAATCAATTAATTAATTAATTAATTAGCCCTGGACTGGTTCTGGCCATGCCACCAGGTAGAAAGTCCTAACAAATGCCTGATGTTTATGAGCTGCGGAGGTAGGTACTGAAGTTTGAGACTACCTAAAGCAGGTAGCATTTGAAGACAGAAGAAGCTGCATAGAGGGTAGACACACATAAGTGTGAGGATTCACACTTGGGGTGACAAGCGTGACACTAGGTGTTGAGGTGGTTTGCTTAGGGCCAAATTTCACCAGGTTTACCACCAAGCTCCTGCCTCAGACCTAAACAATGATGTCAACGGTTATAAACACAAGAAGGAGCGTCTAGCCAGATCAGAAAATAAATCAATCCGAGTGCCAGGGGCTCATGTCTGTAATACTACCTATTCAGGAGGCTAAGATTTGAGGATACCAATTCAAAGTTATGTGGCCAGACTCTTATCTACAATTAATCACAGAGAAACCAAGAAGTGGAGATGTGGCTCAAGTGGTAGAGTGCTAGCCTTGAGCTTAAAAGAGTTCAAGGACAGAGCCCAGGTCTAGAGTTCAAGTCCTAAGGCTGGCAAAAAGTAAAAATTAATTATATATTTACAAATATACATATATGCACATATATATTTATTTTATGTTAAGTTCATACATCTAAATAATTGATCTCCTTCTTTTGTCCCCTTTATCCATCTTTTAAAAAATAATAAAAAATAATTTTTGTGACTGAAAGTATGAATGTCCTTCAAGTCTTAGTAGAATAATTCCTAGGAAAAGAAATCCCCCATCACTCATTCAGTCCTATAACTGTGAAATCAACACTGGCTTCACAAGTCACATCTTGATTGGCCATTATCTCAGTCTTTGTTCTGTGAGGAATTCTGGAAAACTTATCACTTTATTACTGGTACAGAACAGAACAAGGTAGTCTCCTTAGTTTTTGGCCATTTTGGCCGTTTTCTTGACAATGATAAGAAGATAGCACCTATTTGGAGGGTAGTTTGCCTTCCACAGAAGATGTAAGCTTATCAACAAATGTTTTCTTTTCCTCCTGGAGTTCAAGTGATTTCAAGGTGACTACAACAGAAAATAGCTCAGATCAAAGGGCATCACAAAGTGGAAAGGCTTTTAGTTAATTCACAAAAAGCCAGAAAAAGCATTTTTTAGGTTGCATCTTACATCCTGTGTCCAATAAAGCTGGACTCTGGCTTATTCAAATGTTGTTCTGTTTCCCTACTGTGGTATTGCCTGTAACACTGGCATAATAGGAGGGTATCTTGTCCTGTTAGTTTGTTTTGTACAGAACATAACATAGCTTTAACTCACATTTTTAAAATAGTGTATCTGAAAAGAAAAAAGGTACTGCATTTTTTTCATAAAGGAAAAAAATATTTTTGTAGATTAGCCAGTGGAATTTACTGACAAGTCTTCAAACAAAGGAAATGAAAAAGGAAATGGACCTATTCAGTGCCATCCAGGGACAATAACATATCTTACCTCTTTTGATCTTTATAGCAACACTATGAGTAATTTATTATATTTGATACATGAGAAACCTGAGCCTCAAAGAAGCTAAGTATTTGATCCAATTTGTACAATACAAGGGAGAAATGGAATTTCAACTCAAGTCTCCCTACTTCCAAAGCCCATAGTCTTCCCATTAAACCATCAGTTCTCCTCCAGGGTGGTCTCTGGCAAATTCTATCAGAATCTAACCAAAGCCAGGCCTGATTAAAAGGTCAGAGTCTGTCGCTGTCCTAGCAGTAAATCCCAGACAGATTATGTGCACTCAGCACTAGCTGACTGTCTCAACCTGCAGACTGGCTCCAACAACAATCCCTCCTTTGGAGGAAATCCAATTCTTTAGCCTCCCTGGCCTAGTAGGGGATGACTCAAATCAGACTGCAATGGCTCCAAACACCCCCGCCTGCCCCCCACTTCCAACAAGACCTGAAGAATGTCAATGACTAAGGTACTATTGTTCTCAGAAGACCTTGGGTAGGGGCCATGATCGCTCACACTTAGGAAAAACGAAGTGATCTGTGATGGGAAAAGCTGAAGAGTTTGACTACTTTTAGGATTTAAAAAACTCTTTTATGCATCAAAATCCTACATATATGTTTTTTAACTTAGCATGACTTGATCAATGGAAGTCCTCTCTCGAATCTTGTTTCTTCCTCTTTTTGTTGAAATAAAATGAAAAATAAGACTGAAGTAAAGTTGCCCTCCGAGTCCCTACAGGAAGTGTTTGTTTTGTCTCATGTATTAAATCATAGCTAGCATCCGAAAGAACTTTACGTCCCCATTAAGGATAAAAAAGACCCTGGTAAACAGCTGGAGGGAGCTGATAGCCTGTTGCGCTGAGGACATTCTTCACAGGCTCCTTGGATTGCTCATTTCCAAGGAAGAAAACATTTCCTGCCTGAGTGTATCACAGAGGAAGGCAGAGGGGCTGGAATGACTTCACAAGGCATTAGCAATTTTCCAAAGACCTTAAACAAAATTTGCTCCAAGCTACCATCAACTGAAATTTGCCATTGGGCCTGGAAATGTTCTGCATTCCATAAGAAGAAAAACTGTTGACATGAAAGTCATGCTAAATAAGAAATCTTTAAAGGCATCAAAAACATATTTCATCATTGACGTGTATGAATGAAACTAGGAGAATTTTTGGTGTGTAAATTCTGTAGATTTTAACATATGCATTCATTTACTCATTACCTTTGTGCCAAACACTGGTGATATCAGCACATTGATCCATAGGAATTTCATGAGCATTTGCTGTTTTGATTTCTTTCTTTTTTGGGGGGGGTCCAGTCGTGGGGCCTGAACTCTGGGCCTGGGCGTTGTCCCTCAGCTCTTCAGCTCAAAGCTAGCACTCTACCACTTGAGCCACAGCGCCACTTCCGGCTTTTTTTTTCCTGCTTATGTGGTGCTGAGGAATCGAACCCAGGGCCTCAGGCATGCAAGGCAAGCACTCTACCACTGAGCCACCTTCCCAGCCCCATGCTGTTTTGATTTCTAAGTTAGAAAATGGGATATAACTGTAAGCTAGGCAGTCACTAACTGACCTTCATGGAGCTTCAATGCTCTCCATGCTGGCTGTGAACCAAAAATATTACAGAGTCATTTTAAAATATATGTATATAATTGTATAGTTATTATTAAGGTGTTAAATAGAGGGGCTACCATTTGGTAAGTTAGGTAATGAGTACATTTCTTTTTTTGGATAATGTCCCCTCCTTCCTTAGCATGCCCTAGGTTCCCCCCCCCCATCCCTATCCACACGTCACATAGGTCATTTCCCACATACTACATACTGAATATCATGAGTACATGTGTTTGTTCTTCCTCTTTCCCTTTATGTGCTACCTAGTTTGCCCCTCACAAGAAAAAAAAAACCACCCCAAACCAAACCAAATACCACCACCACCAATAACAACAAGAAAACATGGTTTTAAGTAGACCTCTAACCAGGCTCCACCTGACACCAACTAAAGTCCATGGTTTATGTACACAACCAACCCAAGGCTTACAAACATATACATAGTGTGATAAGTGCTATCATGAAAAAGAGTCAGATAGATTCAGACTCAATCCAACCCAGATTTAGGGTAGAGTAGCAAGTTTCAAAAAATGATATGCTAGGAGTTGGGGATTGTAAAGAAAAAAAGTATGACATGCAAAGGTAGAGGACATCATTGCAAATGGTGGGATTTACTTACTTATTAATTTTATCATGCTGAAGCCCTTGCACAAAAGGGTTTCAACTTGTCAGTTTGTATAAAGCATCTTAATCGGGCACCCCTTCCATCAGTCTCTCCCCCCTCTATCCAAGCCATCCATCTCCTGAAATTATCCAGTTCCATCTTCACATTTCTACATTGAATATTCACCCACCCTTTCTCTCTTCGTTCCTCTTCCTCATTCTTTGTAAGTGCCACCCCACCCCAAACAAAATATGTTCCAGCCCTTGGCATTCATTTGGTTTAATAGTCAGTCAATTGTTCAAAGAAGTTACACCTTGGAAATCCACTCTGCTTATGCCACACTTTAGTCGATTTGCTTGTATATGCCCCTTTATATGGTTTCATATATTTATATTTTAAATCTAACTTTCACGTATGAAAGATAACATGTGCCCTTGATCTCTCTGAGCCTGACTTACTTTATTTAACATAATCTTTTTCAGATCCGTCCCAAATGAATGGTATTATTTCTGATAATGTGACTGAGGTACAAAGTTCAAGGAAAAAGAGACTGAAGTGACTATGGAACCCAGCAAGAAAACCATTTCTCATACTGAGCAGTGAGCATATTTTCTTTTTCCTGAAACAACTGGAACTTTGGGGAAATTTTAGAAAAAAAAACAAATATGATAATGTCCATTCTGTCCCTCTCTTTGTTCCCAGGCCAGGTACCCACACAAGATTTTGCAAATGCTGAAGCAAGACAGCAATGTTTGAAGCAATACAGTGACTTCAAATTAGATCATCTGTTAAACCACGGGGGTGGGGGAAAACCAATACGTGACCTGGTAAAGCTATTGATCATTGTTCAATTGTATCCAGCTTTCTCTGCCTCTCTTTCATCAAAACCAGTCATTTGCTCCTAAAACTTTCCTGAGCCCTGAGTGATATGGGCCATACTTAAAAACCTTGTTCCTGGGAAGGGGAGTATAGAAAGAATAACTTGAGCTACGTGTACAGGTCTCATTGGAAAAAGAAGCTAAGTATTCTAAAATTGTTTTTGAAGTATTTTGTCAGCTTGCTCACCCGACAAGACAAGAAAGGATTACTTATTTTTCTGAGAACTGATGATAATTTAAACTTTTTTTCCAGATTGTCTTATAATTACCTGCTGTCTTCTCTGAGGCTCAAAACATTTTTTGTTATTTATAACCCTTCATTTTCCTCCAATATTCATAAAATAGTGAAAAATAGTTCTTATAAATAAGAGAAAACTCAAGTACAGTATCTGCTTGATTGACTCAATATTTTGCAGTGATTTAGAAAATAATAATTTAAGTTAGGTACACAATAGACATTCTGTTCCTACGTACAAAGAACACAGAAACTCTGCCCTACATCCCACATTACATTTGGTCACAAGAAATAATGACTTCATTGACAAGAATTATTTTCAGTTCCTATCCAGGGTCATTTTAGAAAGAAAGCTCAGGTAAAGGCCTTACACTATCACTTTTTATTTTAAACCATTTTCAAATAAATAGCCGGTCCCTGGCCTCAAAGATCTTCTGGTTTCTGTAAATGAAAATGTTGGGAGGAAAACATTTAATGTTAGTAAAACACCAGGTTGGTCAGATTCAAAGGAACCAGAGACAAGGGTTAAACTCACAATGAACTCTGGAATGTTCTGGAGCTTATGCTAGACAGTTGGCTTTTCTCCCATTTTATTTTTACTAGTGGCCTCCCAAGTTCAACTATATGAGGCTAATAGTCCCAGGAGACAAAACTTTTGGAGAAGATGCACATTTCAGAACATGGTATCCTGCAAAAGAAATGTGAACTGCAGCTACTGTCTGATATCTTGCTCTGTTCTTGCACCATGTAAGAATTTATGCACATCCACTTACCTTGCTTATGCAGTAAGCCTACCCCATTATAAACTTATAAATAGGAGAATAGACACAACTGATAGGTGAGTTGAAGGGAATTAGAACCCATTTCTCTGTGACTCGTAACCATTGCATATTTTTCTTAGTCATTAAACAGATTTTTTTTCCTGCACATTTTTGTAGTCATATGATATCTATGTGAAGAACTGAACTTTTAGAAATAAAACTTTAAAATAAAAACCATCAGACAGATCAACAAAACAAAAACAAAACAAAAAACATCAGACAGATCACTAATAAGATCTATTCAAAAAGGGACTTTTTATTGTTCATTAAAAAACAAGATATAAGTATTCTTTTTTATGTTTTTTATTGTAAAAATACTGCACAGAGGGGTTACAGTTACATGAGTAAGGTAATGAGCACATTTCCTATCAAGCATTGTTACCTCCTCCTTTGTTTTCCCCCTACAATCCCTTCCCTCCCTACCCCCAAGTTATAAAATTCGTTTTCAACAGAGTGTCTTGTACATCTCATTGTTACAATTGGTCAATTTGTATCCTTATTTCAACATTTTGTTTTTTCCCTTCCCCTCCCCAAATTAGAAAAATGTATATACAAGATGCAGAGCAATGACATCAAATACAATTAAAACAGGGGTTATACCATGGGGGAAGACCATACAAGAGAAACAAAACAAATCACATAGTACATTTTAAATACATTTAAAATAATAGCAAGAAAGAAAAAACCACTTGTGTTCCTGTCTTGGGTTCATTTCACTTAATATCATCTTATACGGTCATACATCCATAGCTTTTAATCTTTTCTGCTTGTCCCAGACATATAACAGTTATTGCAAATTAGGGAAACCATGGGACCTATGTTTCTTTGGGCCTGGCTTACTTCATTTAATATAATTTTTCCAAGTCTTTCCATCTCCTAACAAATGGGGCAATGTTATTCTTTCTTATGGAGGCATACAATTCCATTGTATAAATATAGCACATTTTCTTGATCCATTCATCTACTGAGGGGCATCTGGGTTGGTTCCATGTCTTGGCTATGGTAAATAATGCTGCAATAAACATAGTTGTGCTGGTAGCTTTAGTGTGGACTTGTTTGTGATTGTTTGGGTAAATGCCCTAAAGTGGGATTGCTGGGTCATAGGGGAGGTCTATGTGGAGTCTTTTGAGGAACCTCCATACTGTTTTCCAAAGTGGTTGAACAAGTTTACACTCCCACCAACAATGCAATAGGGTTCCCTTTTGGCCACATCCCTCCAGCATCTGTTGTTGTTAAGAATTCTTGATTATAGCCATTCTAACTGGGGTGAGGTGGAATCTCAATGATGTTTTGATTTGCATTTCTTTTATGGCTAGAGAAGTTGAGCATTTCTTCATGTGTCTATTAGCCATTCTTATTTCCTCTTCAGAGGAGTTTCTCTTTAAATCTTTAGCCCACTTATTTATTGGGCAGTTTTTCTTTGAAGACTTGTTGTGGGATTTAATTTTTTAAGTTCCAGGTATATTTTAGATATGAGACCCTTGTCCGTTGTATGGCTAGTGAAGATCTTCTCCCAATCCGTGGGCTTTCTATTGATCTTGCTAGCTATGTCCTTTGCCATACAGAAGCTCTACAGTTTCATGCAATCCCATTTGTCCAATCTTTCTTTGATTTGTTGTGTTTCTGGGTCTTTTTTAAGAAAATTTTGACCTATGCCAAGGAGCCCTAGGTTTTCTCCTATTCCGTCCTGTAATGTTTTCAGGGTGTCTGCTTTGACAGAAAGGGACTTTAGGAGATGTATTTTTCTCTGTTGTATTTACCTAGTCCTGACTTACTAAGCAAAACAATACAGAAGAGGTGATAAGAGATTTTCAGTGTAACTAAGAATCTCTTTTATGGAAATTTGTTTGAGATTAAAACTTTCATAAAGATTTTTTAATTTCACTTTTTTCTTTCATCATATCTGAAGGTTATGTGGAAACTTCTTTACAACAAGCTCAAGATAGTATCATTAAATATTTGTGAGCACTACACAGACCTAACTGATGAGCCCTTATTGGTGAAAAGACATTTGGGGGTAGTGATCATGACACGTGATCTGGAATCACATTTCACTCTGAATCCTACTTCTAACCTATAGTGACATATCTATATGCTGCAAATATAATGCCTCTGCTGCCAACATTAAATTTAATTATAGTAGTATAGACACACACATAGTAGATGTCCAATAAATGTGTTTCTTCCTCCCATCACACTATTTGTCTATGTACCTAATTTGTACTCCTGAGAAAAATTAAATGGACTTGAGACTGTCTTAATGTATAAGGCAAAAACACTATAAAAACCTATGTACTTTGACTTTTAAAAAATAAGTAGAAAACTCTGATTCTTCTAACATCTTCCTGCAGTCAGCCTGGAGGAGAGATTAGAACACCTAAGTGTTCCACAGTGCTCAGACTGGTTCTAGGTAAGAACAAAAAGCAGTTCTTTGTAGCTACATTACCATATTGGCTTGGTTTTGAAGCCTCTAGAACCCCAAGTAACTAAGGAAAATGCTTTGTGTTTTAATTGCTGGAGAGCAGCAACATCTTTTCCATGTCAAGGTGAAAACTACAATTTTCCAGTGAGCATGTGAACGCTATATCAGGCAATAAGAAGCCCTAGTTTATTCTGATGCTCAAAACACAGAATGGCACCCTCCTTAGACCATGGCTGCTTACAGAATGCCCACTAGAAAGATAACATAATGAAATGAGAATAAGTTTTATACTTCGGTATTTAGCCCAATATACAAGAATCTCCAAATATCAAAGTTCACTTCATATCCATTCTGCTCTTTATGGGAAAATGAGTAGAAAACAAAATAAAAATTTTGATAGCCTTCTGAGACAGTAGGTTCCCTTACAAAGTTTTAAAAAAATTTCAAGAGAAAAAGAAAAGGAAACTAAATTTAAAAGTTCAATATTTTGTATGATACAAAGCATTTATTGTTAAATATATTTCCCTGAGCTACCGTCATACCGCCATTCACAAGTGCCTTAAATTTCCAAGAGTTTTGAGTGCATCAAATTTGTTAGATTGTCAGATACTTAGCTTTATATATTAATTTCCAGTTTCTTGTCACCAAGTTTGCTGGTAGTGAAATTTGTATGTGTACCCTTATGCATGTGCTTGGCATGTATATGGAAGTACATGCATGTGTACATACCTGTGCACATCTCCACATACATACATGTGGACATGCACACACAAACCTAGTGGAACTTTCAGAGTGAGGTTATTAATAAGTGGATGGGCTCTGCTTTATGAGACTCAGATACCAAATTGATGATGTTGACCCACTCACCTCTCCTTGGTAAATACTTGCAATGCAAATCTTGGGATCGTAGATGAAGATATTTATGAGACCAAAATACTACAAAGTAAAAACTTCATAAGCCTCAATTAGAAACTATTCTACATAGTTCATAGTTTCCATTGGAAACCTTTATTAAGAGTCCCAGTTTCTCTGAGGTTTTACTCATCTAAAATGAGTCTAACAGAAAGCTACTTTGACTTTCTCCCCTTTCAAAATTGAAAAAAAAATATTGTGAAGCTTATCAAAGAGATATGTAATACACTGATTTTCTAAAGGTTGACAAGGCAGTCTGTACTAGAGAGTGTATACTATAAGTAACTTAGTGTATGTTGATCTACTTTTATTTTATTATTATCTTGAGGCAGCTGTATAAAGGAGTTGCCATTTAGTAAAATAGTTTGTGAATATAATATATCGTGATCACTGCTATCCCTTTCAACATCCTCAACCATCTCTCCTCTATTCACTCCCTTGCTCACTCTTCTTAACTTTGTAGGATATAAAAAACATATACATAAACATATGCATAAAATATATACATAAAAATATTTCTGTGTGGCAAAGGCCATAGCTGACAAGCTAAAAAGACAGCCTACAGAATAGGAGAAGACTTTTTGCCAGCTATACATCAGACAATGGGCAGACAAGCTAAATATAGAGTTCTCAGTCACTGATTATGCAAGGCATTCATTCAAGAGAGAACCAATATGGAATACAAATAGATGATGGAGGAAAATGTATTTAAGAGCAAGGTTTCCTTTGATATTCCTGGTATTTTGAACTCTTCTTTTTCATCTAGTATTAGAGAGACAAAATTAAGAAATCATAGTCTGAATGCCCATTCAAGAAAAGATAGTTTCCAGTTATTTCCATTGTGATTTTTTTTAAAAAAAAAACATTGTTAAACTGTCACATTGGCTTATTTTTTTTAAATCAGGAAGCACACTGATTCTTCAAAATTGAAATAAATTATAGAAACAAAACTCAGGACAGAAGGAAAATTCATGGATAATTAACCAGAATTTTAAGTCCTGATAGGTTTTCCTACAAAGCAGTTAAATCTAAATATTATTACATAATACCTGCATAGCTCATATTGTCTTAGTGAATCACTGTCCTTTCCATAAGGAACAAAAATATACAATTATTAGCTTCCAAGAAACTGAATAAAATGTTGGCAAATTCAGTAAAATATTCACTTTTTGAGTCATTTGTGAGGGTGTCATTTGATACAGCCAAGATGTACAGAAGCAAGTGCAAACATTGTCTTTGGCCTTCTGCCTGGATGACTGCATACCGTGGAGGTATTTGACAAATGTCATGGGGAAACCAAGTAGCTAAGTAGTTGAGATGTGCTCATGGGTTAACAGAGCATCTGGTCAGAAGCTGAAAGGCCTTTCTAAGATACTTGCTCTTCTCATTTCTAAAAGCTGTTGATACCACAAACTTGGTGGTTTAAAACAAGATTTTTTAAGTCATTCAGTATGTTTACTTGTAGATTTATAGGTACGCTCTAGTTACCACAAACGAGGGAAACCATGCAACCTATGTTTCTTTGGATCTGGCTTATTTCACCTACTAAAATTTCTTTCCAAGTCTTTCCATTTCCTAGTGGAGGGTACAATATCATTCCTTTTGATAGATGAGTAGAACCCCATTGTGTACGTATACTACCTTTTCTTGATCCATTCATCTACTGAGGGACATCTGGGTAGATTCCTTATCTTGGCTATGGTAAACAATATTGCAATGGACATGGTGCTGCTAGTCACTTTAAGTATGGCCTTGTTTGTCTTCTATTGAATAAATGCCCAGAAGTGGGATTTCTGTGTCATAAGGTGGTAGCTTTATGTTTAGTCTTTTGGAGAACCTCCAGACAGCTTTCCAGAGTGGTTGAATAAGTTTACATTCTCACCAACAGTGTAGTAGAGTTCTCTTTTGGCCACATTCCCAGCAGCATTTTTTATTGTTAGTTTCTCAATAAATTCCATTCTAATTGGGGTAAGTTGGAGTGTCAGTGTTGTTTTGATTTGCATTTCTTTTATGGCCAGAAAAGTTGAACATTTTTTCATGTGTCTATTGGCCATTCTCACTTTCCAGTACTCTGGGAGATGACAAATTATATAGGTCTCTAGATATACACACGTTGAGGCTGAAGGAGAATATGCATAAAAGTGGATCATAAAGGCTCAATAGCTACATGCAGATGATCATATAGAACAATATTTTATGAAATAAACTCCAAGAAAAGGAAACCGAGTTTTGTTTTAAGTTGCTGCTGTTGCTGTTTTGTTTTCTTTTCTTTTTATCTTGTTTGTTAGTTTCTTTGTCTTTTGGAGGATAAGGGAGGCACAAAAAAAGGTGGAACAAAGGGTGAACAAATACAACAGTGGTACTCACTAGACATCATATGGAAAATGAACTGTACATCTTGTGGGTAGGGATGGGAGGGAAAAATTGGGAGAGAGTGAGGGAAGGGGAGACATGGTTCAGAAAAGAATTGTACTCATGTAACTGTAACCACTCTGTATATCACCTCTACAATAACAAAAAATAAAAAATAAAACCACACTTTTAGTGCCTCATAGCTCTGGAGGATAAAAAAAAGTCCAAACCTATGGCTTGAGCATAGCTACATAATTCCAACATCAGTTTTGATCAGACCATAGCATTCTCCCCATGCATCTGTGTCTTCACATGGTCATCTTTTTGCAACAACACTGTTATAGTAAACCAGAAGCCAATACTACATGGGTAGGTCTTTCTGTTAATTACTGTCTCTGAACGTCCAACTTCCAAATAAATTCTGTGTATACGTTAGATTTGAGCAGTTGATACAATTCAACATATGAAATTCCACCCATACAAATTGGCTTCCTTGAAACTTAAACAGAATTGTTAGGAAGCAATTAGTATAGTAGTTAGACATGAAGTATTGAATGTATCCTTGATGCAGCCCAGTGAATTCAAATCCAAACTTTGATGTTTAGCTGTGTGATGCTAGTTTCTTAAACTCTAATGCTGTCTCCCTGTCTGATGGACATAACAGTAAGTAATGACTAACACAGAGAACAACTGTGAGAATTGAGTCTATATACATACATATAATATACATATATATTATACCTAAATAGTAGTTCCAACATAGATATACCACAAAAGTGTTTTCTAAACTGAGAATTATCCATGTTATGACAAACAATAAGAAATGTCCATTTTTGAGTTAATATTTTAAAACTAGTTAACGATCCATATTCCCACATTCCAATGATGCTCTGAGGACAACCATTAGTGAGAAGACTGCAGTGATGACCTATAGCCAAAGACTGGTACTGCTGAGTGTCTTCATATGGCTCTAAGAATTTTAGTGAAGATTCTTTAGAATTGCTTTTGCTATAGCTGGGCACAGGTGTCTCACTCTGTAATCTTAGATTTCAGGAGGCTAGGATCTGAGAAATGTGGTTCAAAGCCAGCCTAAGCAGGAAAGTCTGTGAGATGCTTATCTCCAACAAACTATTTTTTTTTAAAAAAAGGCTGGAAGTAGAGTTATGGCTCATGTGGTAGAAGCATGCTAGCCTTGAGCAAAAGGAGCTCAGGGACAGGACCCATGTCCTGAATTCAAGCCTGCAAACAAAAGAGTGTTGTTATAAATAATATTATGTTAATATTATATCATAAATAATATTATGTTATCTGTAAGTAGATATAGTTTTACTTTTTCCTTGCCTATTTAGATCCATTTATTCCACTTTCTTGTCTAATTACTTTGGCTAGAGTTTCAAGAACAATGTTGAATACCAGTAGTAAAAATGAAAGTCCTATATTGTTCCTGATTTCTAGGGGACAGCTTTTAGTCTTTCATTATTTAGTATAAGACTAGCTGTGGGTGTTGGGCTGTTTTATTGTTGTGGTTGTACTTTGGTTTGGTTTACTTTTGGATAAATGTCCTCTATCGTGTTGGGAAAGTTCTCTAGTAGTCCCATTTTTTTCTTATTGTTTTTATATTGAAATAGTATTGGACTTTGTCAAGGAGAATTACTTCCAGGTCATTAATAGTCTTTTAGCAGCACCTAGCATAGTGCTTTGTTGAGTCAATAATTTAATAAGTGTTTGCTGAGTTAAACTGATCTACAAACAGCAACTACCAAAAACTGGAAATATGTATCAAAGAAATTCTTTAAATAAATTGTGCTTAGAGATTTATTTGGGAAGATTGGCTATTTCCCAGTCCACATAAGCCAAAAATTTCCCATGAAAGTAAAAAATAAATAAATAAATAAAAAGAGATCCTGTTACACTAAATAAATTTTAAGATATGGAAAAGGTCCACTTTGACACTTCTGCTATTAGTAAATATAACTTGCCTATGAATATTCATGACTTTCAACAAATTCAGATATATGGGAGACTAGGAATAAAAAGCATGTATCTGTAGAAAAGAAAATTGGCAAACTCAGTAGTAGGCCAAACCTAAATGTTTCTCAACAGCTTGATTTCAAACTTGAATATATGAGTTTCCTCTAATTAGATCACATGATTTACTTTTAAAGTCTATCAACATCACAGTAGAATTCCGCCAAGTGCCTCTGTGGCTTCTTCCAGAGGTCTCTAATTTTCCTCGTAGGTAACTCCGTGGAATCTCTTGCTAGGTATGAAGGCCTCTGGTATGTTGTTTCCCTTTCAGGCATTTTAATTGGACTTTGCCGATGAAAACAAAAAGATCCACAAGGAACACAAAGTACAAAATAATATTTGTCACTGATGTGGCAGAAGCAGAAAATTGGACAAACAATTTGGGAATTATAGGTTCATCACCACTGGGGTAAGAAGTTATAGGCCATTTCTCACCCTCAATTATCCACTGGTTCCCCCAGAGTGCCGAGCCAAATACTTGGCTTCTTTGCATGCTTCTCTAACCTCCCCTTGCCAAGACTGAGGATTCAAGACTGGCAGCCAGGAGCGACACTGGCCAGGTTCTTGGTGAATACCTTTGAGGGCAATAATATATGTTTACATGTAACTCATAATTAATCACTAAACTTCCTTTTGAAAAATGTAAACACATCTTGGGTATATTTTACTGTCTGAGGGGCATGAAATGACAGGATAGGAAGAGAAGAGAAGCAAATAAGGTGGGGGGAAATGATTGAAAACATTTGACTTGGCTTGAAATAAAAGTACATATTTCACACATATTTTTAAACCAACCCCAAAAGACAGCCTGACTTCGAACACGCTGAACAGAAGCCATTTACTGTTGGAATGCTTGCTGAGCCTATCCAAAACACACATGCGCTTAATACTCCTGGGCTATCTAAAAAGGATTGGGGTGAAAATATTTAATTTATATGTGCAATCCCTGCTTCCTGTTTTATTTTTTCCCCTCATTGCCAACTCTGTTTTTCAAACTCTGCAAAATATGCTAAGAAACCGACTTCATTCCCTCCCCATTTATTTACTCAGCTGTACATTCTCCCTCAATTTATAGCTCATACCTGGCTCGAAGACCAAAGAGAGAAAGGTAAAGATGAATGCTAAGTTCTCATGGTCACTGTGGCTAAAAGGAATCTGGGTGGAGGAAAGCTGGTCTTGGTGGTTTAGCTATCAAGGATAGAAGGGTGTGGATCAAGGGCTGGTCTTAGCTTTCAGTATGTAGTTGGCATTCAAAGAGGGCTCAAGGAAGGGCAAGAAAGGGGAGAGAAAAAGCAAGGAATATTCTGAGTGTCAGGTGAACATCTAAACACACCTGAATCTTATTACATTTCAAAGGCACAGCCACTGTGGAGAGGAATTTCATAATGTTTGCAGAAAGAATAAAGACTGAACAATTTAAGATTGATAATTCAAGCAAAGATGCTCCAAAACTTCCTATCAATGTGCTGTATGTCTGGTTTAACAGTGAAGGTATATTCTCAGAATAAAATGAGCTCCAGATGTGTGTACTTTACAATACTATACCTATTACATTTATTATATTTTGATTTCTTGAGAAATCACAATGCAATAAAACATTTGAAAGAAAAGCTGAAACCAAATGGAAATCCAGGAAGTTTGAAGTTCAGATTTCAAAATTCTTGAATTCAATATAATTTAGCCAGAAAGCTGACCACACCCTATAGAAATCCAACACAAGAAGGAGCTTTAAAGTTGAGTGGTTTGTTTTAAATACTTCAAGAGAAGGAGAAAAACTGTAAATGCCTAAACTCAAATAAGTATTTCAACATTTCCTCCCATAGCTCTATTTCATTTTTAATTTCTCATCTGAATAACACTCTAAATGGCATGCTATCCTGGGAACTTCTACTTGTCATCAGGAGCTTTGCAGAGCTTTAATGTCTGGGTAACTGGTTGACATTAAACTTCATGTAAAGCCAGGCATCATATCACTTTTCCATTAACATGGAAATATTCAACTGAATAGTATTATGGTGCCTTATAAACCAACTCTTAAAGCTTATGAGCAACAAATGTGATAACATGGATTTGTACCTTAGGGTTTAGAAACAAAGTCAGCCTTTGTAATAGTTGTACAGTTCCACATTTGCAGATAAAATTCAACATTGCTGATTTTTAACTCTGTAACGCTTTCACTATAGATTTATTTAAGGAAGTCATTTAAAATTAGTTCTCCTTTTTTCCTTCTTTTCCTCTGTCCCTCCCTCTGTCCCTCCTTCCCTCCCTCCCCCCTCCCTCTCTCCCTCCCTCCCTTCCTTCCTTCCTTCCTTCCTTCCTTCCTTCCTTCCTTCCTTCCTTCCTTCCATTCTCTACCTTCTTCTCTCCTTCCCTTTTTATTTTATTTTTTCTTTTGTGTCAGTACTGGGACTCGAAGACAGATGTTCTACCACTTGAGCCACAAACCTCCTTCCAGCTTTATTTATTGTTATTTATTGATTTATTGCTGGTTAATTGGAGGTAAGAGTCTCATAGACTCTTCTGCCCAGGCTGGCTTTGAGTCTTGATACTGATCCTTACATCTCAGTCTCCTGAGTATCTAAAATAATAGATGCAAGCCCCCAGAGCCCAGCTTGAAAGTAAGTTTCTGATATGTTTTCTAAGGTAAGCAAGAATGGATTGTCCATCCTGCAGCATAATTCAAACTTTATACCAGCCATCTACAATAGTTATTAAGATTACTGTCACAAAATCCTCAGGAACAATTTCTACCCCAAACTTGTATCTCTTGGGATTACATATCATTGCAATATTATATCCAGTCACCTATGAATTGTGCCAAACCAGTGTGCTCATTGAGATAGAGGTTTTGATGATTTCTATGGCATAAAGACATCACGGTCAGCTTCAGGGTTATCAACTTGATGAAGTCACTGAATATAAGCATGAGCTAGATCCAACACATACCTCAAAACCAACCCACCACAGCTGCAGTAGCATATATTAAAGGGGATATCCCTTCCTTCCAAGAGTTCCTGCGTCCCAAAGGTCATGTTCTATGTTGAGTGGGGTACAAACCAAAGAATCCCTAAGGTCTAGGCATTGGTATCAACTTTGGGTGAGCATATTTTCAGCACTACCTTGGACCAATTAAATGATCTTTTTTTGCTCTTTTCTACTCCTATTCCTCCCACTCTAGTTTTCTTCTGTGGGTTGACATCTTAAGATATACTATGTCCCCCTAAGATAGAACAAGGCCCATATTTTCTACCTCACTCCCACTATACTTCTCTTCCTCTAGTGTTAAAAATCTAGCTCCACTTCCTCTTACGCTATGCCCCAACAATTAATGACTCAAAACTAAACTTTATTTAGGTTTTGACTACTACAGAAAGCTCCAAAACACTGTTCCCAGAAACTCTCATCTCAGATATTCAGCTAAGCTTCATTGGCTTAGCATTTGTGCTACACTCCCGGAAGTGAAGTATTACAGAGCATGGTCTCTCTGTTGATGTACAGGGTAACTGCTTGTCTTGACGCCATTAGTTCCTTCTTCTAAGCTTTGTCTCTTCAAGGTCCTCCCACTGTCACCCAGCCTGGTAACCTGAGATCAACTCCTGGTAGCCATTAAGTAGAGATGAATATTTTTTTCTACTTAAAATATTCACTCTTGGTATTTTCAAATATAAAGATCCCTTTCAAGGTCAAGAAAGTATTCAAGTCCCTCCACATGTGTTTACACAGTTTAACATATTGGCTTTAGGTGACAAAAACCTACCCAGATTTGAAGGCTCATTCATCTAATTTATAGTTTTGGATAACAAAAGCCCTTTGCATTTTGAAATTTGCCCACACATAGCTGAATTCTGTGATCTATAAGATGCCTTGTGTACAGGAGAAAAAAATAAACCATGATTATTGCTGTGATGTTCTTATGCCAGAGTCTCAAAACCAGTCTACTAAATGATACTAACTCCACTCTTGTCCTTCTCAATCCACACCCAGGAGGAACAATCACATCCGGTCATAAAATGCAAATCTGTTTATGTTTTCCAAGTTTCCCACCAAAAATAAATAAATAAAAGATCCATTTCTCACTTACAAAATCTTTCATGATCTGGCTTCCATCCAACTTTCTAGCTTTTGTTCTGATTCTCAGATGGTGCATTTCATCCTCCCAAGATCTTTGCCCTTGTTTTCTTCCACCTGGCAAACTCTTCTCTCTAATTGATACATGGCTTTTCTTTTTTTTCCTGTCAGCTATTGGCTCTTGACTTAAATGAAATAACAAAGAATTCTTTTCTGACTGTCCAGTTTAAATAGCCATCTAGACACTTTCTCTTAGCTTACCTTATTTTATCTATGTAGAAACTTTATCCTGACCTGCTATTTGTATTTTTATGCCTTTCCCCACTAAAACATAATCCTCTTATTCACCTTTGTATTATTGTAGCACCTAGTTTGTAAGCATCTCCTTTTCCTGCTAGTACAATATTTTTCAATCAATACAATATGTACAAAATATGTATGGTTGACTACTCCTTACAATAAATGATTAAACTTTGTCCCATCTACAGTATACCACAGTAAGTGACATTTTCTTTGAAATACAACTAATTGCAGTTGTCATCCAGTATTTGAAACCAAATGCAATTATATCTGTGTCCCAAACCTTGACAATTAGTTTCTATGGTCAGTTACTGTTTGCCCACAGTGCTGGATAACCATTTGATCCACTTACTCCAAGCCCCAATCTTGATACCACCACAAATTGCTGACTGAGTCCCTCTTTGTGTAAGTGACAAGGTATACCATAAAACCTGTTTCTCTGAAAAACTGAATTTTAGCATTTTAAGTATCCATATCATAGCAAGTAGACTGGTTCATCTTTAGAAATTGGAACAGAGCAGAAAAAACCTATTTTATATAGGTAGATCCTCTATGTTATGATGGAGCTTCTTCTGGACAATGCTCAAGCTAGCAGAGTTAAAATGGGAGTTAGATGGCTGGGTACCAGCGATTTATGCTTATAATCCTAGCTAATCAGGAGGCTGAGATCTGAGGATTATGATTGTAAGCCAGCCAGTAACTCTCTTCATACCCCCCTTTCTCTCTCTCTCACACACACACACAAGTCAGGAAAACCATTCGTGTGTAGCCATATTAAACACCGAATCCTCCTTCTTCTCCTCTTCCTCTTCCTCTTCTTCTTCTTCTTCTTCTTCTTCTTCTTCTTCTTCTTCTTCTTCTTCTGCTTCTGCTTCTGCTTCTGCTTCTGCTTCTGCTTCT
>NW_012267313.1:5569666-5589793 GCF_000151885.1 Dipodomys ordii | reverse complement strand
TCCTCCTCCTCCTCCTCCTCCGTGTTTTCTTCCTTCTCCTCCTTCCTCTTCTTTTTTTGTCAGTAGTGGGGCCTGAACTCTGGTCCTGGGTGCTGTCCATTGCTCTTTAGCTCAAGGCTGGTGCTCTACCACTTGGGCCACAGCACCACTTCTGGCTTTTTCTGTTTATGTGGTACTGAGGAGTCAAATCCAGGGCTTCATGCATACAAGGCAAGCACTCTACCACTGAGCTACCTTCCCAGTCCCTGAAGCCTTCTACCATAAGTATTTTTGCTAAAACTACTTCACATAGAGGGCTAGCTAGTTCCTGTCTAGCACTGTCTGTATAATTAATAGAGAAGAAAGTTTAAGAAGAAATAATATCATAAAATGTATTGCATAATAAGTGTGGTGATCCAGCTGAAATTTAACTACTGCAGACACATAGACTAAGAATTTAGCAAGAATGACTGCCAAGTAGTAATAATAGAGACTGAGATTTGGCGATTGTGGCTAATCCAAGATGGACTGGCAAGAGAGAAACATGATGGAAAGGAGAGAAAATGAGCAAAGGCATCCAACTAAAATGAGAACACTGAGAGACAGTGCTTGTGTACTGTCTTTGACTATGAGCTTCACCAAAACATGAAACCACCTGTGTGCTTAGTCATGAATCTTTTGAAGTTGCTGTATTTGTGCTGTTTTGTGGTTTGGATCTGAAATGTTCTCCGAATTCTATGTGCTGGAAGCTTGCTTGCTAACCTGTGGTACTATTGGGAGGTGAGGCCTAGTGAAAGAAGAGCTGTCTTTAGGACTGTGCATTTGAAGGGTATCTTGGAAACCATCGATGGACTCTGTGTCTCTGTCTCTGTCTCTCTGTGTTTCTCTGTCTCTGTCTCTGTCTCTCTGTCTCTCTCTCTCTCTCTCCACACTTTAGTTGCACTTGTGGTAATCTACTTTACCACATGCTCTCACCATGATGTTCCACCACACCATAGTCCAGACACAACAGAGACAAATGACCATGGACCCAAACTGTGCAACTCTGATGTGTGTGTGTGTGTGTTTGTGTGTGTGTGTGTGTGTGTGTATGCCAGGGCTTGAACTCCAGGACTCCTACTCTTAGTAAACCTTTTTGCACATAGCTGTCTACTTGAGTAATATCTCTAGTCAAGCTTTTTACTGGTAATTGGAGATGGAGTCTCTCAGACTTTCCTACCTGGGCTGGCTTAAAATGATGATCCTTCAGGTCTCATTCTCTTGCATAGATAGGATTACAGGTGTGAGCCACCAGTGCCTGGATAAATATTCCTTTTAAGTTGAATTTATCAGGTATTTTGTCATTGCAACAGGAAGCTAAATAACTAATAGAGTATGACAATTGTTAACAGAATAAATATGAACCATTTCACATGTATTTTTTATTCTCAACTAGTTATTTATTAAGCGGGATAACTTGTATCAAATCAGATATAGTCTATGTCTTAGTTGTTTATGAAGTGAGATTTCAGTAGTCAGCTCATAAGAAGCTTTCCTTAAAATGCAGTGCTCCACAATGAGACACATAAATAAAGAAGAGAGTGCCTTTGCATGCTCACACTAGCTTTGGGAATGCTATATGGAACAATGTTGTAATTCTGATATTAAATGATGCCACAAACTAATGTGCAAGCTGTATTTCCAAGGGTATAGAATAGTACTTCCAAAGGTCCAGGGACTCCAACCTCTGAGGCTCGTTATATGGGAAAAATTGTCACAGGAAATGACACCGAATGGGTGTGTGTTATCTTTAAGGAGAAAAGAATGACAATGTGACACTGCCCTCTGGCACCGCAAAATCATGATGTCCCAGAAAGGCTTTTCGAGAAAATGCTCTGCAGACTTTTACTCATGACTCATTAGCTTGAACACAAGCAGATAGCTGCACATAGTGCAAGGGAAATTGAAACAGAGGTGGGTATTTGAAAAGAAGGTTGAGGACAGGTCTGAGAACCTCTCAGCTATAGTCTCTTGCATTGGGGCATCTTAAAATGTTCTATGTATATTCCTGTCTAAGAAGAAACTTATGACATTCATTTCCTGCTGTATTCTATATGTGCATCATAAAGTTCTAGTGAAGACATATTGATAGAATTATTTGGTATCTATATGTAACTAAGTATCATCTAAGTAGAAAATTCCAGATGTAACTAGAATAATTTACAACCTCTTGCCCTATCCATCTTTCTAATTGCACTCACTGGCTAATACCAGTGGCTAATACCTTCTCCATCTCTACAGCAGTGTGGGAGATATAGCCATGTTTTAGTAGCTCCCACCATGGTAGGATTCCTTCTCTTTACAGATCTGAAACATTGCTTTTAGCATCTTCTCCGAAGCGTCAAAAACATCCCTCAAGAACACCACACTACACCACACACCCACAGCTCCAAGTTCCAGAGTTGTATACCTTCCATCCCCAGCTATTGGGAGAGAGAAAATTTACACGGAGAAAGCTATTCTTTCTTTCCTTTCTTTGTAACTTCACTTCTGTCAGTGGCAGTCCAGCAATCCTATCTATCATCACAGCTCCACAGCTTTCACCAATACCTAATTGTCTCATTAAGGAAGTGCGCATTGGTTCGGGTTGTTCCAGTTTGGGCTTCTAAACCAATTAAAACTGTTATGATGTAGACCTGCTTTTCTTTGAAGTCTGAAACTATTAGAAAAAGATGTAACATACACATTTACATATATAAACCTCCTCTCAATAAAAATTGAACATATTTTTATATACATCTTCTTTATCCTCACAATGTCCCTTTGAGATAATAAAGATGTAAATTCCTAAGCCCCTGGGATCCTTTCAAATAATGTCAACTGATGACTTACTTATACACAAACAAACAAAAAAGCCTGACGTGTTAAAGCTATTTACATGCCAGAGAGTTTCAAAGGCTAACTTGGAAGCTGACCAGGAGGAACAAAGAGCAATGTACAAGTAAATGAATGCAGGAATTATGGTTAGACAGATTGCTCTGGGGTCTGGCTGAAAGACCTGCAATGCCAGAATGATTTCCCCATCCTTCCAGGGAGGGATGCAAATTATTGTTTTATTTTTCCAATGTGTTTGTTTTGTTCCTGTACCCGTCTTTGTCTTGTCCTCGCCAAAGCTCATCAAAACACAGAAGTGGCTCTGTGGAGACATGGGAGTGTCTCTCACAGCTACAGAGGTTCTCTGGTGGCAGACAATTTAGTTAGCCATTCATGGCTTTCAGTGTGCCCCAAAGCAAAACAGAAATAATAGGACAACTTTCCACTTCATATTAGAGTTCAGGCTGGCTTAACATGGCTCTCTCCCATATCTTGCATGAAAGAACTAGCTAGAGAAATGAAAGACAGAGAGACAACACCAACGAAAGCCAATTCTAATCGTATTGTTCAGACAAAGTTAATCTAGCTATTTTTCCCCCAATGTCAGTGGTTTCTACAGAGTATAAAACCCAGTCTACCTGTTCTGTCCCAAAGACTCTTCAGGATCTGAACTCTCACTTCTTTCTAAAATATACCTCCCTATATCCAGGGCAGCTTGTACACAATTCGCAGAAAGCATCCTGCTCCATCTTGCTTATGGCTCACTGATATGCACTTCTTCGACCTCTGCTAATCAGCTGAACCTTGGAGCATCATGTCCACAGGTGCACAAAGCAGAGGTAACTGTGATCATTAATTGATCTCCTGCTGTATTATTCTAGGAAATCTTTAAAATGCTTAACATTTGTCACCCAATGGGAGACTCCAAACTTATCCTTATTCATTACTATTATTATTCCTATCACAAATGGAAAATAGAGAACATACAAGTTCAAACTGCTATGTTTCCTTGATATATGCGCTATACATACTTTGTTTTCTTTCAGATTATAGTCACTGAATAATTGGTTTCTTTGGAGGCTTTTATTATATTGTGATCTGAAATGTCCTTAAAGGCACATAAATGTTCTTTTGGAGTAGATGAGTACAGATCAGACAAACTATACTTGACAAACACATGATATAAATCTTCAACCACAAGATGCTTAACTGGGCCTCCTGAGGTGAGACCTATGCACTTACACATATAAAATCTTTCTCTCTATAAAAATTGAATACATTGAACTGGGTACTGGTGGCTCATGCATGTAATCCTACCTACTCAGGAGGCTGAGATCTGAGGATTGCAGTTTGAAACCAGCCTGGATGGGAAAGTCCATGAGATACCTATCTCCAATTAAGTACCCAAAAGCTGGAAGTAGAACTATGGCTCAAATGGTAGAGCGCTAGCTTTGAGCAATAAAGTCCAAGGGCAGTGCCCAGGCCCTGAGTTCAAGCCTCAGAATCAGCATAAAAAAAACTGAACATGTCTCGACACATATTCTCACAACAAATCCTTAGAGCAAACCCTTGAGCCTGATCTGACGCGTTTATTTCTGGTTTATTTAGAATCCCTTAGAACAACCATAATGCGAATTTTCTTGACCTGATCCTAAACGGGACATTAGAAAGTAGAGAAGCAAAATCTAACACTCTAACAAGTATAAACAATTTGATTCATTTTACGTGTGGGTTTTTTTAACCAATAAATGTACACATCTTCAGTTGATGTCAAAAACCATGTTCTCCTTCAAGAAATTTTACATGAATGAACCAAAGGATCTCTGAGAACTAATAAACATATCACTGGTAACCCAAATAATTTGATTATTGTTAATTGCTGTCTATAGGAAGTCAAGATTTTTATACCTAAAATTCTAAATTTAGATTGAATTACCTACTTCTCCTAATATGAATGTTTTTACAAAATTCCCATATTCTTCCTTATTAATCTAGTAACCAACTTACTAAACTTGATTGCATGCCAAGCAGCACCTAGAGGTAAAGAGAACGACATGGCTATCGCCTGCATGGGATTCAAACATGGGAAAGGAAGAGATAAAACACATTTAACTTCAAACTATATGACAAGGGTCAAATGGTAAATATTGACTCATGTGAGGTTAGGGGAACCAATATTATAGCCTTACTTA
Source organism: Dipodomys ordii (assembly GCF_000151885.1). Lineage (NCBI taxonomy): Eukaryota > Metazoa > Chordata > Mammalia > Rodentia > Heteromyidae > Dipodomys > Dipodomys ordii. The sequence goes on along the minus strand of NW_012267313.1, from coordinate 5,584,769 downwards.
TTTTGCATAAGGCCTATGTTCAATCCCATCACCAAAATAAGCAGATGGATAGGACAGAGTAGATAGATGATAGACAGACAGGCAGACAGACAGGCAGACAGACAGGCAGACAGACAGACAGACAGGTAGACAGATAGATAGATAGATAGATAGATAGATAGATAGATAGATAGATAGATAGATAGATAGATAGATAGACAGGCAGACAGACAGGCAGACAGACAGGCAGACAGACAGACAGACAGTAGACAGATAGATAGATAGATAGATAGATAGATAGATAGATAGATAGATAGATAGATAGATAGATAGATAGATAGATAGATAGATAGGAGAGAGAGAAAGAAGGAAAGCAAGCAAGCAAGCAAGAAAGAAAGAGCAATGTGGTTTAATAAAATATTACAGAAATTAACTTTGATGGAATACAAATAATATGCTTTGTTAAACCACAAAAACTCTGGTTACTTTATTAGTCATTAAAAATGTTGTCATACATGCAAGCATATATAACATTAATTAATATATGGTCACTTATTTGAATGACCTTCACTTTTCTCTCATGTCATGGAAATTTATATATAAATTGTTTTGTGGCCTTCATTTACATTACTTCAAAAAGATATGGGCATAATAGAGTTTTTTTTCTTTTCTTCCCCCCACCAGCTCTGGGGCTTGAACTCAGGGAACGGGTGCTATCCCTGAGCCTCTTTGTGTTCAAGGCTAATGCTCCACCACTTGAGCCACAGAACCACTGCCAGCCTTTTCTGTATAGTTTATTGGAGATAAGAGTCTCACAGACCTTACTGCCCAGGCTTTGAACCACAATCCTCAGACCTCAGCCTCCTGAGTAGATAGAATTACAGGCATGAGCCACTGGCACCTGGCACATAATAGAGTTGATGATTTTGTTACTAATGTTTATGACCAATCTACCATTTTCACCCCTGCTTGACTTTTTTTTTCCTCAAACATATTTACATACAAGGTGTGGTGACTTATGTTTGTCATCCAAGCACTTAGAAGAGAGAAACAAGATAATTGCAAGTTCAAGGCTGGCCTGGGCTACATAGAAAGATACTGTATCAAAAATACAGAACAACCAAACATGTTTTCACTAGTTTAATCTACTAAAGAAAAACTTGAGTTGTGAATTCCCTTTCTCTTTTGATTGGAGCAAAGAGGAAAAGTGTGATTGTATTATTCAAACATACTTTCCTTATCTTTTACAAAACTCACTACACAAAGTATTTCCATGATCAAATCAAGGATCCAACTCTTCCACAGTATCTTTCTTGGAATCAGATTCGTTACTTTTCAGAGTTTACAGGACCTTATTTTAGACTTTTAACAACAAAAGTAAAGTTTTATTAAAAGCCATTGGTAATGATGATTCTTCCAAACAGAATTAAATTTAAAAGCTATTAGACTTTTTCAATCTAGACACATAATTCACTTTTTTATTTTCATGCTTTTCTTGAGGGATCAGGAAAAGGGATCATTCGTTTGTTTGTTTGTTGTAAGGTCTTACTATATGTATTCCAGATTGGCCTAGAACTCATAATCATTCTGCATCAGCTTTCCAAAGGCTACTATTATAAGCTTATGTCACTATGTCTGGCTGCCAGACTTGGTTCACTTAGCTGTCATCTGAAATTATATTTGGACAATAAGTTGCCCTTATATAAGTAATCAATGAATCTATTTTGATAGCTGTCTGTGAACGGATATGAAAACATGGTAGTACCCTACAACAGAGCAAGAAAAACAACTCAAAAACAAGCAAAGGACTTGAGTAGACATTCCTATAAAGATGACATACATCCCCATAAAGAAGATGCCAATGCACCAGGCACTGGTGGCTCATGTCTGTAATCCCAGCTGCTTAGAATGCTGAGATCTGAGGATCACAGCCAACCAAGGCAGAAAAATCACTATGAGACTCTTATCTCCCATTATCCACAGAAAACTGGAATTGGCACTGTGGTTCAAAGTAGACTGTTAGCTTTAAGCAAAAGAACTCAGGGATAGTACCTATGGCCTGAGTTCAAGCCCCATGACCAACAACAGCAACAACAACAACAAAAAGAAGATAGCCAATGCAAGCACATAAACACACACACTTCACTCACCACTCAGTGTAAAGAATGGAATTCACATTATGCCCATAAATCAACATTTATCCAAATCCTTGCAATCTTTATTCCTCTTAGTAACACTTGTACAATATAAATAAAACAATAGCAAGCAAAAGTAAATTCTTTTGCTTTTATAGTCTATGTATCTACAATGGTATTTGGGAACTCCAATCTTTCTCCAGTGACACCAAAATTAACAAAACAACAGATTTCAGAAGCCATTTCTGCTTTTTAACCTGAGAACAAACCTAATTTTTTACATCTCTTTTCTGTGACCACAGACAAAACCCACAGTATCATGTGTCAAGTAGTAAAAATGTGGTTAAGACTATGAGATATAATATCCTTCTATATTACCTATTGGGTTGCAATCTACACTTTGGCCACCAAAGCTGGAAGCTGTCACCTGAGATTTTCCTGTACTTGGAGAAGGTTGGGTAAGAAAAGATCATCAAGAACGTTGGTCAGCACCAGAAATCCCTTGTTGAGAATACGCATGTAGGTAACATTTTACCATTTCAATAACATGACTAATAGCATATAGAACAGAAAAAAAAAAACCTGGAATGCTACAGACTACAAGGAACTCAGAACACTCAGTTACCTCCTGACAATTACAGCCTCAGAGCCCAGAACCTGTCCTTCTGATCACATCGTGAAGCTTATTCATCTATGTCTCTGAAATTAATCTATGAAAGGGTAATTATGCTCACAATACACAAGACATCTGAATTGAGTTGCTATTGACACACAAAGTAAAAAAAAAATAAAACAAACAACAAAAAATCTCTAAACTCCTATGCATCTTGCCCTATTCATCCCTCCTTTTTCAATTGCTCTAACAATAACAAGCAATGCTTTATGTGGTATTATTTCAGTCTGTCTCTCTGTTCCACCTCTGGCTCCAAATGCCAATCATTAGGGATCTCTGGCTTCGAGGTGCTAATGTGGTACCTGAGATACTGTTTCTTTTTGACGCAATGGGGTGGCAGAGAGCTTGCCTTTGCCACATACCTTGGCAACCAGGAGTGCTGCTTTTATGAATGCGGGCTTTTCACTGCTATCTGGACATGGCCATTGGTATAAACAGAGTGTTGGGGACTGAATACACATTGCATCAATAAGCCTCTTGAATGACAACACCACCTCAGATATTGGAATAGGTGTATTAAGGGTTGATATAAAATACTTCTTTCTCTAATGGCCTTGCTTCCAGATGAGGTCAAACTACAGGGTCAATTTACAGACCCTTCACCCTTATAGACAACTGCTTAAATTAGGTTGGGGAAAGAGGTATGGAGAGAGAGGTAGGCAGAGGACATCACCATGAAATGGGAGACCACAGAGTCTGACCCAGGAATGCATTGACTGCCTTAATGAGTCAAGGATAGTTTATTCACTTCTTGTTAGCACTTCTGTAGGTGGAAACCCAAGAGTGAGGATTCTTTCTCCTGGTTGAGTAAAATGAGACTGGCGCTCATCCCCTTCAAAGGCATTTTATGTTCTTTATAGGCAAACCTTGCAGATGAAATTCTTCACATACTTCTAAGAACACAGACATACTTGATTGGAGGTGACATGGGGTGGATAAAACAAGGACACTATTTTTCTCCTATAAATGAAGTTGCTATGAACTTGGAAGTCAATCATATCCAACTTTAATATGCCTAATCCCTGAATATAAGTATCTTTTTATTTGGATGTTATTCTGGTTTGGTGCAAAACATTTTAAAGACTTAGTAGTTTCTCAAGTATGATGCCTTTTACACAAGTTCTATCATGTTTATTCGTACACACATGCAGAAATAAACTATGCAATTCTAGTACCACTGAAGAGTATAGAATCAAAATAACTTTTTACTATGAATGAAGGTTTCTTACAGTAAAGATGAGAGAAGGGAAATCCTACATAAATGACAGACAATGGAATGAAGAGTGGAAAACAGTGGCAGGAACTGTAGAATTGTCAGAGTATGGCTCATGAAAACATAATCGTTTTACAAATATTTACGGACGAAAGGAAAAAATCAGGAAGATTGCCAGGCAAACTTTTACAAAAATTTTATCATTGCTAATACCCTTGTCACAATCACCAATTGGGTCTAGTCTTAAACATAACTTGGACTGGAAGTGCTAAGTCTGTAACAACAACATGGCCCTTTTCCATAACAAGAAGTGATATTTTTTTGTTAACCTTCTTTGATGAGAAAGTTTTCCAGTTCAGTGAAAATCTTTGTTTACGGATATAAAAATGTTCGTTTTCAAGCTGTTCAGTTGATCCTGGACTTTCTCTCCCATTTCCCCCTCCACCTTTTACTTTTGAAAGTTCAGGATGTCTTAAACAGTAACTGTTACATTCTGTCTAGCAAGCCTGGACTGTGGACAGTGATCTAACCTCTTGGAAAAAAACATGGAGTTCACCCAAAAACTGAGAGAGACATTCTCTCGCTCCAGCCGCCAGCTCACAGGTTTCAAAGTCCTGGGACACACATCATGAGCAGCCTGGGGCTCTTGCATGTAAGCTGGTAGGGCCAACTCAAACACAGAAAGCACTTCAGCAGGTATAAACAGCAGCCACACAGCAGGCCAGGCCCAGAAACCCGCCAGCCAGCCTTTGCCTGCGTCATTCCCCATTCCCGTCCACACACAAAAAGTAACTCCAGTCACACTGCGAACTCAGGAGCTCAGACAAATGAATGCAGAAATATATTTCCCTTAAAAAGAAAAACAGGAATGTCTTTCCAGTATGTACACACTCAAACACACATACAAACACACACACACACACACACACACACACCTCATTTGTGTAGAAGCAAGTCACCTATTATCTATAATCATTTTTTTTCTTTTTAACACATCAAAATCCAACCTTTATTGAAATATGTGAGAAAGAAATTTGTTTCTTTTGGGGGAATTTTGTTCATCTTTCTTAACTATTCTTAGTGTCTACCCTACCTGAGGGATCTAGCATATGCTTTAAACATACTTGGCTTCCAATATATTGACAGCTATTACTGTCCCTTTCTCTAGCTACTGACACAAACAGTAATCTCGGTGCTTATGGACTAGACCCTTGATCCTCCCTCAGTGGGCTTTGGGTCCCAGGAGATCACCCTTTCACTGAGAGGGATTGTTTTAGCTCTTAAACAAAATGCACTTCTTACCTTGCTTTATGGAGCACCATTTGCTCTCTGGGAGTTAGATTTTCACAAAATGAAAAGCAGGGAAACACTCAGCAGATCACACAACAATTTAAGCACAACTGACAATAGTACAGGAGTGACTGAACACTTCACATCCACTGAGCAGCATCCTGCATGTATGGGGATAAAAATGTTTGCTTCTGAAGATTTTTCTTGTGTTTTTTTGTTTATTATTTCCATTGGCTAGTCTTTCAATTGTATTTATTATTGTTTGGATTGTTGTAACAAACCCACAAGTAAGCTGGGGATTACTGTACCTATGGAGAAGCCTATCAACCTATCAGAGGTGAAGGGAAGAGGCCTTTCCAGGGATCCTGCCCTCTGTTTACTGAGCTTTGTATACAACCACTGCAGATGTCATTCATTTATATACCCATTTTCCAACAAGAAGAAAGTGCATTCCATTCTCGGGATAGCTACTGTCTTTTCTTTTAACAAAGAGAATTATTAATTTTAAGTTTATGCTTGTTTATGCTTTTTTATTCAGCTAAAGTTCATTTAATGAACTTCAATAACTCTCCACTTGTTTCTCTTCTCCATTATAATTTACTGAGTGCACACTAAACACCCTATGTTGATATTACAAATACAAATAACGTCTCTATTACTGTCATCAAGAAACATAGCATGTACTTGGCAAAACAGGTTTTAAAATAATCAAGTGTAAAGTGGGTGAACAGAACTGTACTGGAAGCCCACATTGTTGTTCTGAATTATCCACCAAAGTAGTAGGATTATAAGAAACAGAAAGCATGGCACCTGCTATAGGAGATTCACATTCTATCAGAGTAGATGAAAACATGATCACTTGTTTTATTCTTTACATCTTGAACTGGGACATGAATACAGTTTTATAAAATCCACAAACCTACATTCTCTCACAGAATGTTATATGCACATACAAACTGGCTGATCAAATTATAAATGATGGAGTGGTGTCTTCTCATTGTGATGCCCTTTGAATCCAAAAGTTAAGTAAGTAGAAGAAACAAATTCTTATTGTTCAAGCAGTGAGTGACTCACTCTTAGTCAAAATCTAAAGATGAATAGCATACTTTTGGACTCACTGGATTCTATTTTAATTCTACTCAGCAGTTACTTGACTCTTTCATACCCTAGTAGGCACATTTCTAAGAAACTGACCTTCCATTTGTTCTGTTTAGTTCTTCATGACTTCTTTAATACAGATGAATCCATTTGGCCTTTCAAAGAAATTGGCCTAGTATAATAAGATACTATCACTCTCATTTATAGATATATAAATGTAGATATACTATAAAACTCCAAAAAGTTTCTTTTTGTTTTATTTGTAAGTGGGAAAATTTCATTATACTTGATGTGTCATTGATTTATTTATACAGTTCATTTATTTAGTTATATAGTTTAGTTAGTGGATCTAGCCTTACAGATTCCATAAGTTCCATGTCAGTGAAATTAATTGTGCTAAAAAATCAGTATGCTATATTTAAAACTGTTATGTTCTGAACTAGGAATGACAGGGTAGGAAGAATGAAATAATTTCTTGTTATTTTTATCTGCTGTTATTGTGTAAGTCCTCAGGAATTCTGGTGAAAATCTAGACTTATTGAGTCCACACTATATCAGACAGTTTACAACCCTCCTGACACATGTCATCTTTTTTATTGCTCATAACAAATAACCCCATCTTTTAGTGTGTTCTTTTCTTATTTTAGATGCAAAAATAGACTCATGGGGATTAAGTTTCATTTTCAAGGTCATCCTGCTAATGAAGTAATGGAGCCAAGAGTCTCATCTGATTATTCCAAGATCTGAGGGCTTTCCAGTACAGTTTGTTCAGTTCTTTACTACAGATTTGATGTATCATATATACTATGCTTATATTTAAACATGTATAATTCATACCTGTGCACAGTATAAAAATTCTTCATGCTACTCAGGAGCCTGAGATGTGAGGATCACAATTCGAAGCCAGCCTGGCCAGGAAAATCCACACAACTCCTATTATCCAATTAACTACCAAAAAGACAAAATTGTATCTATGGTTCAAGTTGTAAAGTTCTAGCTTTGAGCAGAAAAAGCTCAGGGTTAAATATTCAGGCCTTAAGTTCAAGCCCCAGGACCAGCACACGCGCACATACATGCACGCACACACACACACACACACACACACACAATTTTTCACCAACCAATGTGCTAGTCAACTTTCTGCTACTGCAAGAACTTGCTACAGATAGACAACTCATAAAGAACACAAATTTATTTTGGCTCACAATTATGGGCCTTCCAGTTCATGGTTGATTGACCCTCCCATTACTTTGGGCCTGTGGCAAGAAAGCATAATCCTGTCAACATCACATGACCAAGCCATTCACGGCTGGGCACAAAAAGAAAAGACGAGAGCCACCATGCCCTTTAAGGAAACACCCCCAAAGATCTAAAATCGCAGCTGGGCCTGGGTGGCTCATGCCTATAATCCTAGCTACTCAGGAGGCTGAGATCTGAGGATCATGGTTCAAAGCCAGCCCGGGCAAGAAAGTCTGTGAGACTCTTATCTCCAATAAACCACTAGAAAACTGGAAGTGGCACTGTGGCCCAAGAGGTAGAGTGCTCGCCTTGAGCTGAAGAACAGCGCCCAAGCCCAGAGTTCAAGCCCCATGACTGACCAAAAAAAAAAGACCTAAAATATCTCAATAGGCCTCACTTCGGGAATGTCCTACCACTTCCCAAGAGAGATATGAGCCTTTAACACATGGGTCTTTTCAGGAAATTCTAGATGCAAACCATAGATGCTAACGAAAGTAAAGACCCTGGTCACATGAAGGATAACATAGTAGAGGCATTTCCATTACAGATAGGAAAGAGAGACATACAAATATTATCACTGGTGTTAGTCAACATTAGTCAGAAGATTTGACCAAATCAAGTCTGTCAGATATGATGATTACACATCAAGAAAATTCATGAAAAATAATAAATCAATTTCAGAAAGCTATTCATTTTTAATATCAAGGAGTTTAAACCACTGTTTTCAATCAGCAATAACTTTACTTAAAGCTAGTAACTGGGTGATAGAAATGTGCTGTCATGATATGTAACACATATCTGAGGCAATACCTATAATATACACACATATATATATATATATATATACATACTTTTCTCTGTTTGCCATCATTTAAAACTTTAAATAAGGTAGGAAAAAATATTTCTTTTATTTCTTGATGAAGGGAGTATGACTTTCTAGAATGTCTTCAGGAAGTTATTTTGGTAATACTTAATACCCTTATATTTTGCTTGTACAAGTTTGCCATTAGTAATAAAAAACAATAAATTCATAACATTTTGAAACACATGTGTTGTGCAGTATTTTAAGACATTTTACATGTATTAACATATATATATTCATACTCATGAACTCACAAGATATTCAAGTGATGTTATTTCATTGTATTCTCAGGAAAATATCAGCATTACTTTCAATAATCAAAGTTAGAAACTGCGCCCGTTGTTTGTAATCCTAGCTACTCAGGAGGCTGAGATTTGGAGGATTTGGGTCTGAAACCAGCAAGCCAGTGAAGCATGAGTAAGGCCTTACACTCAAGCTATGTGGCTGACACAAAATATTTTAATAAGTTAGAAGCTTAAGTAATCATCAAGGGACTGAGAAACAGTGAGACAGACAGACAGACAGGGAGAAAGAGATCAAGGAGAATATAACCTAAATTGGTAATAGCTCTGAGAAGTATCTCTGGGAACCATAAGCTAAACAGTTGGTTATCTCTGAAAAATATTGAGGGCATATTCTTTCCAGATTATGTATGTCTCTGTTGATGGAGTTGCTAACCATGAGCCACATACAATACTCAGGATTAGGGTAAAAATGTAAAATTATTCCTCAATAAAAATACTGATATTATTAATAATAATGTACTTTCTTAATTTCAAATCCTAATTTGTCAATTCTTGGGCTGAGTAAAAGTTCGAAGCAATATAGATCAAACTCATGAAAGCAGATTATCTTAAAATACATATAATAAAGATTATGTGAAATATACTTTAATGATCCTGCTTCTAAATCCCTTTACATATTTTTTAGCCAATTCTTTAGTGATCTTAGGTCCATTTGCCCTTTTTTTGTTTTTTATCGTGAAAATACTGTACAGAGGGGTTACAATTACATGGGCAAGGTAATGAGTACATTTCTTATCAAGCATTGTTGCCTCCTCCTTTGTTTCCCCTTCCCATCCCTTCCTACCTCCCTGCACCCCCTTTCCCCCACCCCCGTTCCCCCCACGCCAAAGTTGTAAAGTTTGTTTTTCGACATAACGATTTGTACATCTCATTGTTGCAATGGGTCCGCCTGTATCCCTATTTAAACAATTTGTTTTTTCCCTTCCCCTCCACAAATTATACCAACATCAAATACAGTGAAATACCATGGGGGAGGGACATACAAAGCAACAAAGAAATATCTTATGAATATGTTAGAAATATATATGTATGATTTATCAAATATTTATCTATATGAATGTTAATGTTTTTCTTTATGAGAAAAAATAACACCTACATTGTCTGCTTCTTTGTTTTGTGATATTGAATGGAAAATCTAATTCGTAAAATTTGAAACTAAACTTTGCACAACAATATGAGTGGAAAAACCATTAGTGGCAACAACACTTGCTAAATACTGAGATCAACTTTGGCAACTTTAAGGCATCTAGTTTGAAAATAAATAAATAAATAAATAACAAATATCTATGGAAGAAAACTAAGACATTGGCACTCAGGTCATCAGAACTTGTTTTCAAAATTCTATGAGCCAAATCATGAGACAAAGAGTATTTACATGTACACAAAAAATTTAGGACATCCATAACCAGGAGGAATGTATTTCGAATCAAAATGTTTAGTCTCTTCGTTTTTTCTTTCATAAGGCCTTCTGATTTAATAAATCCAGAAGATAGATTATAAATCCTTTAGTAGTCAAGCCTAAAAGGTCAGAAGACACTGGCAACTAGGAGAAAAGGAAGAAAGAAAGAAATGAAAACAAACTAAGGACCTGAAGAAACTGTGAACATCCAGAACCTGGCATTAGACTTGGCACCAGGTGGATTTTCTTTGGAGGGCACTAATTTTTAAGTCAAATCTATTAAAATCTGACTTCCTGTTTCTGGTCTGGTCGGCACAATGCACAGGTCTCCTGCTCCAGTCCTCCCCAGGGCTGTATTTTATCCAACTAGTCCCACCCCCTTACTGGCTCATATTTTAAGTGAGAAATCTACTGGACAGGACCATTCATTGAGCTTTGCCACATACTGTGCGGAAGTCTAAGCCAATGTTAATCTGACTTTCCCGGATAAGTTTATTTCTCTTACTAAATTTACAAATCTATGACTCCCAAAAATGTCTCATGATCTTCCTAGACCTCAGGAAAATGTTCAATGCTCTTTTTTCTCACAACTCCCAGAATCCTTTGACCATGCTGGAAGTAACCGCTTCCATTTCCTTAATCTGCCCTTCATCCTTTCCCTGTCACTCATAAAGGATTCTTTTGTATTATCTCCATTTTTCTTCTCAGACCTCAGTTTCTCTTACCTTCAGTTTCTCTACCCTCAGTCCCATTAGCACGGGGCATCCATAATGTGTTGGATGGTAAACCTTCCACTTGCATCCCAGATCCCATCCCCTTTTCCAGGTTGTCTCCCCTCTGCCTCCTTCATTTTCCTCCATTCTACGCACTATATTCAAAAACAAATACACTACTCATGTCATCTTTTAAAACCCGTTTATCCTCCCAAGATGGTCCTATTTCCTCCCCTCTGTCGCAAACCTCTTCTGTGTGTTTCTCATTCACCCCTTTCTGGTATCACTCTTTACTTCAGAGACTCCTCCATCACTCTCAGTACCTTGAGCCTGCGTGAGATTAACTTGAGAGTGAATCAACTCAGAGAAAACCAAGAATGGTACTGTTTTACTCCTCTGATTCTATCATGCTTTTTCTGAAGTTGAAATTTCATGTAGATTTTTTTTAATCCTCTTCAGAAAACATACCAGGTGAAGTCAGCCATTATCACTGTTTGTTTCCTAACACTTGCTAGGTTACAGCCCCTCACTGACACCCTCTCCTTGATAATACTTTCTTGGGTTTGCCTGACAGTATCAAGCAGGCATCCTAAGAAAAATCTATAGAAGGAAACATCAACAACAAACCCTTCCTGCATTCTTTTAAATGAATCACAGAGGCCCTGATAAGAAACAAACAATACTACTTGCTTAATTTTTCAATGTTTGTAACTTGAGTGTTTGTCTGATTTGGGGCACAAGAACGTCTATGTTTTAAGAACATCCCAACAAGAGCTACATACAATGGTTCTTCAGAGAGTTGATTACATTCTCTAGCGTTATCCAATTCACTTCTCCACGTTTGAAGGAAAATAACTTATAATGAAATTGGAAAACATTTAAGAGAGCCAATAGCAATGAATTACTTAATGAGCCACGCTTTTTTTTTTTGTTCCTAAGTTTGGTTTCTTTAAGTACAGCATTGTTAAAGCTATCTGCTATAGAAACAGCAGGCTTGGACTGGTACCTTCCAGATGACTTTGTGGCTGATAGTGCTGTGTGTTTTCCCCAAAACTCGTTTCCTCTACCCCTGAGCTTGCAGCTAAATAGCATTGCCAGTTCCTGTGGCACTCAGACAAGATTCTTATGTGTGCTTTTATTCTGTGGTTCAGGGTGAAATACTGAAGAATCGTTCCTGTGAGTCTGTCTTTTTCTTCTTTTCCTCATTGGATGTAGAAGAGCCAACAGATGATCTTGAGTCCAAAAAGATTGTGGAAGAAGCTGAGATAGCTGACAAACCACAGACAGATTACTCACTGACCAGAAACATATACTTGGGTTCTAGCACTACCATGTTAAGTCATCAGGATTTGAGAGTTCATTGCAGAAATCATTGGTATGTATCTTCAGTAAAATGCTACCAGCAATTGTATCCCAGAGGTAACTGGCACACAGTCCTTTAAAAGGTATGTCCTTTAGATATTTAGTAGGCATACCGATAAAAATGAACATTCTGTACAGCATCAAGAAAAGTTGCCTTTCATAGGTTTTACTCAGTGAGTATCATGAAATAGCAAGAATAAATGAAGGAATAAATAAAGGAAGGAATAAGGCCTCAAATAAAAACTGAGATGAGATGGAATGCAGTTGCTTAGTGAACTGGAATCTTTATTTGCTCTTCAAAATAAAAATTAAGCTTAATTTTCCAGTTTTGCTCCCCAAAATAACAAATCTAATAAATGTTTCAGAACATTTTCCCTAGTCAGAAACATTTCCAAAGAGTTTTCTGAACATTATAATCACAGGAAGATATATTTCCTCCTAAAACCATGAAATAAATCCACTTATACATACTTTTAGTGTCCACTATGTACAAAGAAAACAAGTAGTTCTGTAGAGAAGGAAAAGGAAACTATTGCGTGCTTACTTCTACTCCTGAGATAAACTTTCACAACTCAAGTGCTCCATGATTCAAACACTGGTGGGTTTTTTTTTAGTATACTGGGTCTCTCTTGATCAAAAAAGATAATTTATGAAGGAAGAGAATGTAGTTGAGACAGAAATAGAATAAGCAGATAGGCTCATTTGACTGAGAAGTTTCTGAACTGCTTTCTAGATAAGGTATTTGGAGATGCCTTATTGGAGCTGATAATCCTCCATTGGCAACTAATTCTATGGATTTCCAAGATATTCTAGCCAAACCATATCTAATGCTAGACCATTTTAAGGACAGAAAATTGATTACCTCTCCAAATGATCCAAATCTCCAGAAGCTATCTTTGATAGAGGGTTCTTTCTTATACTAAGTTGAAATCTGTCTGAACTAACCAATGTTTGTCAGAAACCAAAATATTTGTACATATATGTTTATATGTATGTATGTGTAGATACACACACACACAGACAGATAGATAGACAGGTAGATGGACAGACAGACAGATAGACTTAGGAGATCCAATGGTATGGTTCCAGTCCAATTTGAAACACTGAGAAACAACAGAGATAACAGTGTAAATACCGGCCCAAGAGTAAAAGAAGACAGACTAAGATGAGCTATGTCAGCTCAAGCACAAAAACAGGAGGGACACATCACACTTTTCGTTACCTTTTTTGTATTCAGGCTCTATAAAATATCTTCCTTCCCCAATCTACTTTACTGAGTTCATCCAACCGAATGAAACAGCTCCACAGATAAATAGAGAAATGATGTTTAACCATGTACCCTGAAACCTAGGCAAGTTGACACTATTTTGTTTCAGAATGACCTTGATTTAGAACGAGATCAAGAAGTTTAAGAGTGAGTGCTTACCAGATAAGAACAACAAAATAAACATCCCTATGAACATTGTGCTTCAGTTTTCTCACTGTAAGGCAGAAGGAAACCATCAACTTCGGCCTGCTTTGGTGTTGATGGCAAGTGGAGAGAAAAATAAAACAATACAGAAAACACTGGAAAAAAGCATATCAGCATGAGGATGTTCACATAGTTACATTTACAGCTGTTCTCCATATGTATCGCCATTTCCATTTAACATTAACCTGTATGATTCTTGCTTCATAAACAAAATCATTCTATGATTTTCTTGAGTAGGAATTTTTCTAAAGACTTTCAGAATTTCCTGCTTATTTTACCTCTAGCCCAAAATACTGCAAAAAACAGCCACTTTCGTAATGCTTTCACACCTCTGTTTCCAATCCTGGGCAGACTCTCAAATACAGAAACGGTGTGTCAAGATAGTCAGGGGAAAAGTTCAGTGGCTGCCACTCAACCTCTAAAACAAACTTTGGAACAAAAGTAACACTAATTGCTTCTTTTTTAGTACTCAGCTTGCAACCACTGAAATGGCGCTGTGAATTAATTTCTAGAGTTATCATGATTAAACATTTTAATTTCTTATCATGTCTTCTTCATATTTCTTAATTAGACCTGCCTAAGATAATAGAATGTTCAGCCACAATCAAATCCTGCCAGACTTAAAAACAAAGTTAAAGGCGATGGAGGTGATGGTGGTTTTAGTAAAGAAAGCACTTGATATGTTTCTGTTTTCTTAAACATTTCTCTAATAAGAATCACAAGAGACTCAGGGGAGTGGGGACAGGAAATAAGGATTCATATTCTTGGCTCATCATCACAATAAATGTTTTGCCTCTAATTTCTATCAACCTCTTATGTGTGGTAAAAAGTTGGTTGTATGTCTTTCCCAGATAAAGAGACTAAAGGTAGAAAGAGCATTACCAGGGAAAAAAGCAGAATGCTTATGGCAAGTAAGCCCTCCAAAGCAAAATGGAATCTCATATTCAGCTAGGTTAATTTTTGGGTGTTTTGATGATGTCATTCTTTCAAGGAGCACTTGCAGCCAACGAGTTATTTAAAGGCAAAGGTTAGAAGGGCTGAGAGGAACAATGACCTCACAATTTCCAGGAAATACAAAGCATGTATCTAGACTACTATGTCCTCAAATGTATAATTAACAGAAGAAGGTAGCCAGAACTCCTGGTCTTTATTTTTTTACCCCAAAGAAGAAAAAATAACAACAGTGAAACTAAAACTACCAAGTTTATGTCCATGGGCCAAATCCTAAAAATAGATTAGCCTCAACTTACTTAGCCTCAACTTACTTATGGAAGGAAGAAGAAGAAGAAGAAGAAGAAGAAGAAGAAGAAGAAGAAGAAGAAGAAGAAGAAGAAGAAGAAGAAGAAGAAGAAGAAGAAGAAGAA